>NW_006288972.1:324916-336779 GCF_000327345.1 Myotis davidii | reverse complement strand
AAACGGGATCTCGAGGAGACATATGCATTCTCATGTTCATTGCAGCATTATTCACAATAGACAAGATATGGAAACAACCTGAGGGTCTGTCTATAGATGAATAGACAAAGATAATGTGATGTGATGTGAGATATATTTGAGAACAATTTGAAACTTGTGAGATATATGTATATATGTATACATATATATATACAGTATATTTACAGATGTTAGTACATGAAACAAATAATAGAATAATTAATAAGTAAATATGCAAAAATAAACTCACAGCTATAAATCTACTTTTGCCCACCGACGTGTGTTGTGTGTATGTATGTTTGTTCAGTCATGAGAATAAGACGGACACCTTTTCATTTCTTTCCATTTGCAGATGAACCTAGAGTGCATTTGCTAAGTGAAATAAGTCTGACCAAAGATAATAAATATTATATGATAACACTTTTTTTACTTTAAAAATCCAAACTCATAGAAATGGAGAGTTGAATGGTGATTACCAGGGGCTGGCAAATGGGGAAACGTTTGTCAAACAATACAAACTTCCAGTTAGAGATGAATAAATTCTCGGGATTGAATACACAGCATACTGATTAGAGTTAATACTTGAATGTTGCTAAGAGAGCAGATCTTAAATGGCCTTGTTATAGGATTCCAGGGCAGGAGGAATAGGGAAAATGAGACAGGAAAGTTAAAACAAGGCCAAATAGTCTGGGCAATTTGAAACCAGCTTGTAACTAACACACTATTATCTTCCCCAGCCAAGGACACAGAGCAAATGCTTAAAAACCTTCCCTAAGGAGAGAATGCAGAAAGGAAAGGGGGAAAGGGCCATTCTACTTGTAAGTCGGCAGTCTCAGAGCTTGGCAAGATAAAGTTGCCAGGTACTTCTCATGAATTTTGGGAATGCCACAAAAAAATATTTTTAAAGGGGACCTTGAGAATTAATCTGTACTAAAATATTCAGCAGAGGAATTTTGAAGCAGAGGAGGTTTTAAATCAATTGATAATAAAGACACAAGGGTACTGCACAGTAAGCACCAGGTAAGCCTGGAAGCTCAGGAGCTACACAGTAAGCACTAGCTAAACCTGGAAACCCAAGGGGTTACACAGTCTCCTCTATTCTTTTTGAGATGGGACCCCAAGATTCTCCATTGGGAGGCATTTTAAAGAATTGGGACAACTTTGACCCTCAGATCCTAAGGAGGAAAAGATTGGTTTTCTTTTGTAGTACAGCTTGGCCCCAATATAAAGTAGGAGATAGGGAAGTTTGGCCTGGAAATGGGAGCCTAAATTATAATACAATCTTGAAATTAGATTCATTGTGTCGAAGGCAGGGCAGGTGGACTGAAATACCTTATGTCACGGTCTTTATGGCCTTGAGAAATAACTCCAAATTATACCAGAGCTATTAGATAGATCCTGCACTCTTAGCAGTCATTGTAAAGAAGGAATTAAATCTTGAGAGTGAATGCCTGGTTCCACCCATAGTGCCTCAACAACCAGCTGCTTCAGAACTAGCACCATCCTATACTGAATCAACCAGTTGGGGGGAAGATAAAGCAGGAAATTTACAAGGAAAATTTCCTTTGAGAGAAGCCCCAGGAGAGAGGGGAATAATAAGAATTCAGGTTCCATTCAACATGTAAGACTTAATAGGCATAAAGGACAGTTTGGGGAGTTTTACAGGTGACCCTGGAAAACTCATCCAAGAATGGAGGAAGCTCACCTTATGACTTATCTTTGAGGGATATTAATCTAATCCTCCAAGAAGCCCTGACCACCTCAGAAAGTGATTGTATTAAGGGAAAGGCACACTCAAGGGGCAAACTCAGTGAGCACGAAAGCCCCATTGAAGCAAGTCCTGCTGCAAGGGTGTCTCCTGCACAGCAGCTCTTCCATTGTAGACACTGCTGGTCCTCAGAGCCAATTGGCCTGGAGGTCAATTCCTCCCAGTGACAGCAACAACAATCAAGGCTCAACTACAACACTGTGCACAAAGCCCACACAGGGGTGCTCCTAGAGTGCCCAGATCATGTGACTGCAGAGCTGAGACACTGGGCTCAAAAGGACACCTACTACACAGGCCACTCTACCAATGGCCCTTTACAAAGAAAAACTTGGTTGGTTTTCTGAAGACTAGCAAATTCACACATGGTTTTAGTCACTTGACATTGACTTATAACTTAACAGAGAAATTTACAAATTGTTCTCCTCCACTGCCACACTATAGATGAAAAGCACCATATAATAGAAGTTATAAGGGCTTATGCTAATAAAATAATTGGCCATCATAGTGAACATCACATATACAGACCAGGAGGAGATACAATCCTAAATCAGAACCCTAGTTAGGTGTATCAAATAAAACAATTAAGGACAAAAGGTAAAGAACCCCTAGACCCATATAGTTAGGAAAAAAGGACTCTAGTCAAGCTATGCCAAAAACCTCAAAGTTCTAGGTGTTTATGTAACCCACAGGTCTCATGAAAATAAAAACTAAACCTAAAGAAAAAGTTACAGGATTACTTCTCTCAAACTAAATTTGTTTCTTAATGGATCCCACAGGAACCTCAACCTGGAACCTACTCTTGTGAACCCATCAAGGACCTCAAGCTAATTTTTTTTTTTGGTTAATCCTCAATGGAAGATATTTTTCTATTGAATTTTATGGAGAGAGGAAGATAGGGAAAGACATGGCACGTTTTTGAAAGATAGAAAGAAACATCAATTTGAGAGAAACACATTGATTGGTTGCCTCCTGCACATGCCCCAACCAGGGCCAGGCCAGGGAGGAGCCTGCAACCAAGGTATGAGCCCTTGACCGGAATTGAACCCAGGATTCGTTGATCAACAACCTGACGCTCTATCCACTAAGCCAAACCAGCTGGGGCCGCAAGTTCCTCTTCATGAAGCAAAAACCTGTTACAGATAAGTAATATAATGGCTGGGCACTAATATAATTGTCCATGAACCTTCTTGTCAAATTTGTAGCTTCTAGGAAACAATAACTTCATGTCAAGATAATAATGCTTCAAGAATTCCAGCCCATCCCTACTTTATAAAAATCAACAAACAGCCTCTCTGTTTCAGTCTCAAATGCCATTCTTGTGTTTCCTTTAAATCAGACAGGAAGAGGCTTCCATACCCTAATTCAGGCAGGGACAACACCCCTTAACAGCATGAACTAGTTAAGGAAGACGACTTTCCTCCCTCAACAACCCTAAAAGATTCTAGGTATGGAAGTCTCTGATGGGGGAAATATGTTACAGGATTCCAGGGCAGGAGGAATAGGGAAACTCAGACAGGAAAGTTAAAACAAGGCCAAACAGTATGGGCAATTTACATGCAGCTTGTAACTAACAAACCATTATCTTCCCCAGCCAAGGACACAGAGCAAATGGTTTAAAAACTTCCCTAATGAGAGAATGCAGAAACGGACTGGGAAAAAGAAAAAGGGAAAAGGGACATTCTACTCCCTAAGCAAAGAAGCCAGCAGTCTCAAGGCTTCGCAAGATAAAGTTGCCAGGTACTTCTCATGAATTTTGGGAAGGCCACCAAAAAAATATTTTTTAAAAGGATCTTGACAATATGTACCAAAATATTCAGCAGAGGGATTTTGAGACCTATACACAGGAGGGTATATTAAATCTTCAGATCCCCCCGCCCCACACACACACACACACACATACACACATACACACATACAACTTGTTCTTCAGATTAGCTGAGAGCCCTTCTGGGCTTCATAAGCCAGATGTATAGGTTTGCTTGCTTTGCTTCTTTAGCAAAGGTGCATACTTTAATTGCTTTAATAAATTGGCTTTTAACAATGCTGTCAAGATTTCTCATATAAATTCATTTATATGAGAAGACAATGATTGAGGTGGGGAACAGCCCTCTCCCACTGACTCAGGGGGCTGTCCAATAACACCTCTCTGGTGTCAGTGAGAGGTGTCTATAACATTCTCAGGACAGAAAGAATAGGTATTATGGGACGTGGTGCAAGTGTTAGCAAACACGATGACAGTGAGAATTTTTGAATATATATATATATTCAACACAATGTTACATGTCAATTATCTATATATATAAAGAGCCAGGGTCCTTAACGTCTAAAACAACCTAAGGGATGACCGAACACCAGGCTGCACACGCAGCAGGCTCCATTGGGCGGGGACTGAAGAGCTGGATGAACTGCTGACCTCTCAGAGAGAGAGAGACGCAGCTGCTGGCAAGGCCTGAAGAGAGAAGTAGGGTCTGATCAGCAGCCTCCGTGGCAGCTGTTAATCAGCCCTTGCTTGCCTCTCTCTCTCTCTCTCTCTCTCGCTCTCTCTCTCTCTCTGAGAGGTCAGCAGTTCAGCCTGCTCGCCAGCAGCCTGGGGTGGCTGTTGATCAGCCTCTCCTCTTTGATCAGGCCTGTAGATAGATCCAGGGATGCTGACCGGCATGGAAACTGACCAATCAGAACCAAATCTGGGTGAACTGCGCGGAGCCAATGGCTGCATAGCAGGCAGAGCTTTTGACGCTGACTGGCATAGAAACTGATCATCAGAACCAAATCTGGGTCAACTGAGAGGTGCCAAGGGCTGCCTAGGAGGCAGAGCTTTTGATGCTGACTGGAATAGAAACTGACCAATCAAAACCTAATCTGGGAGAACTGCTAAGGCAGAACCTATGGTGGGGCCTGAGGAGGGGTTTTAAGGTAACCACTCTTTGGGGTAAGATGTAGAAAAGTGGTTCAATTATTTAATGACTGGTTTGGCAGTATAATGCATATGGCTAGCTATCAGTCTAGATATAGGGATTATGTATTTTTGTCTGCCAAGAGCATCTCCTCCTGCTAAAAAAGGCTCTCCACCCCCCATTTAAGCAATCCTATCCTACATAATCTATCTATACTAATAAAAGGATAATATGATAATTAGACTGGATCAAACAGCCATCTTCTAGATGACCGACTTCCTTCCAGACACAGCCATAGACGTGGGGGCTGAGGCAGAGGCAGTTAGGGGCAATCAGGCTGGCAAAGGAGAGCTGTTAGGGGTGATCAGGTCGGCAGTGGAGAACAGTTGGGTCGACCAGGCCAGTAGGGGAGGGCAGTGGGGGTGAGATCAGGCTGGCAGAGGCAGTTAGGGGTGATCAGGCAGGCAGACAAGTGCACAATTAGGAGCCAGCGGTCCCAGATTGCAAGAGGGATGTCCTACTGCTGGTTTAGGCCCTATCACTTAGATCAGCGGTTCTCAACCTGTGGATCACGACCCCTTTGGCGGTCGAACGACCCTTTCACAGGGGTTGCCTAAGACCATCCTGCATATCAGATATTTACATTACGATTCATAACAGTAGCAACATTACAGTTATGAAGTAGCAACAAAAATAATTTTATCGCTGGGTCACAACATGAGGAACTGTATTTAAAGGGCCAGAAGGTTGAGAACCATTGCCTTAGATACTCCATTTTTTATATTTGCTTAAAAACATAGATGAGACTACTGTTTTAAAAGCACATGTTGTTTCCAAAACTCCTAGGAATAATCTGAAACTGGCCCCCATATAGAGGGCAGGGAAAGACTCAAGACAGAAGCAGGCCATGGCAGATGGTTAGGCGGCAGTTTAGTAAGCCAGGAAATTTACTTACAAGGCTTGTCTTGGGTGGCCCAAAGACAAATATTCTCTGCACTT
Source organism: Myotis davidii (assembly GCF_000327345.1). Lineage (NCBI taxonomy): Eukaryota > Metazoa > Chordata > Mammalia > Chiroptera > Vespertilionidae > Myotis > Myotis davidii. The sequence continues at coordinate 331,100 of NW_006288972.1, read as the reverse complement.
GCCTGCAAGATTTGAAAAACTTATGTCATGGGCTGAGTCAGGTACACCATCCAGATGGTCTCAACAACCCATTACAATCTCAAAGCTGTGTCCTTGAGGCAGCTCCTGGAAGGGAAAAGGCAAGCTGAAGGCCTATTGGGTCCAGGCTTCAGGTCAACCAGAAGTAAGAACTGCTCAGACTTGAGACTCTTGTCCATCTATCACCAACACTCATGCATACTGATCGGCTTTCACAATTTCATATGCCACCCCCTTCTTATGAAATGTGCCCTGAGACGTCAGCAAGGGGCTTCAAAAGCATGGAAATGGCTCTTTTGGTGGCTGCTCTCCCATATGCCATAGCAAGAATACAATAGCAAGTGAAAACACAGGTTAAGACACCAATTCCAAGAATCAGGGATAACTTTTTCCACCCAGAACACCATGACTCAAACCACTGACTTTGCAAGTCTCCTGAGCTGGGGAGTCTGATCACTCAGGGAGTTTATTGGTATTCTCATGTGATTTTGAAAGGTTGATACATTGGTGGACTCATCAGGTATGAACATGAAACATTCTGCTTGGGAAGTGACAATGATTTCAGCTGTCAGGAGAGATTCTGATGTCAGGAAACACTAGAGGGGATTTTCAAAAGAAACATTAATAATGGTCAGTGTATGTCTGAAAGAGAAAAGATGGTGGGTATTATGAAGAATTATCAGTCAGGATTCTAGCAGCAGAGATGGCCTACATTAATTAGGTAGTTGGTTGAGAGTCAAGTGCAAGGGTTTCCTACAAGCTGTGCACACAGGGTATGCAAATGACAGGGAAGACTGCTGGCAACAGTGAGTAAATTGCACCCTAACCAAAAGGGGTTTAGAGAACAGGAACCCAGAAAAAGAATTGAGTAGAGAAGGTACGATTTTTGGCTTAGGGTTGCACCTAGTCAGAGATGGCCTTGGTAGGAGAGAGGCGGGAGAATAAATACCCCCATCTTGCTTTTCTACCCTGAAGAGATCTCCTGCTTGGACTTCCCGTTGGCAGAAGCCAAACTGAACTCAGAGAGCCAGAGATCCCACTTATGTTGTTAGAGAGGAGAAGAGTCTTAAGATCTGGGCAATTCTTACTAAACTAGAGGCTCAGTGCACTAATTCGTATACAAGTAGGGTACAGCCAGCCCAGCCCCAATTGCCGGATTGAGGCTGGGTCGGTTGGGAGGAGGGGCGATGGACTGTTGGCAGGAGGGCCCCAACCCTGATTTGGGGGGGTGGGGGTGATTGGGGTCATGACCAGCCGTGAGGAGGGGCCTTGGGTAGTTGGCTGGCCAGCCATGCCTCTGATCAGGGTGGGGGACCAATTTGGGGTGGATCTTGGCAAGGGGAGGGGCTACAGACGTTTGGCTGGCTGGCCACGCCCCCTAATGGGTTAGGGGCAGGGCTGGCCTGGGGAGGGGCTGTGTGCCGATCGGGGTGATGAGGGCCCATCAGGGGTGGGACCTCCTATGGGGAGGGGCTGCAGGAGCTTAGCTATCCAGCCCCACCCCCAGATCAGGCCGGATTACTGGCCACAGTGGGTGTCATAGCGTCCCGTCATTCTGATCATTACTGCTTCTGTTCACTGGCTTTTTATATAGAGAGATGCTGTTCTTGCTAAATGTTCAAATATACCAGTCCAGCTATAAACAAGATGATCTTGACAAGAACTCAGCAGTATAACTGTAGCCAACTGCAAAGAATAAACCAACACGTAATTGACCAAATAGTGTAAGCTATGGCCAAGACTCCCTTTGAGGCGTTAGATCTTTTTATATGAATTCCATGTTTCCTTAATTTGCTACAAGTAAATAAAACTACCTTGGGACAACTATGTCTCCTTCTTGAATACAACACCCTAAGTGGAGAACCTTTGTGTTAATTAACAATGTGATCCACATAGATCAGCCTCCTGGGGCAAAGAACTAGGGTGAAGAAGGGCAAAGGATAGATCTGCAGAGGCAATGGAAAAATATTTGGCAGAGAAGAGACTTTTAAGTTAATGCTTTAATAGACATTTTAAATTAGGTACCTTAAAAAGAAAAGAGAGAGAAACAATAAGAAAATTTTATAACTTACAGATGTCCATGTGTTAGATGTCCATGTGTTAGGGCTGAGCCCAGGTTCAGCTGTCATGGCCCACTGCTCTGCTGGCTGCACGTCTCTCATGGGCACTCTTAGAGTTTAGGAAGAAATAAAAAGTTAATGCCTGGGAAGGGGCATGGGCCTGCTCTAAAGTAATGAGTTGTCCTGAGGGTTTTCTATCCCTTGTTGTTTTTTCATCAAAATAAGTGTATGGGTGAGTGTGGAATTATTCTTTGTTCTGTTTTACTTTTATCTTGTAATAAATGCCCCAGGGCTTAGGAACAATAGAAGGTTACAGTTAAATTAGGTCATAGCAGTCTCAGGCTCTGTTGCAAAGACTATAGCTCCCTCTTAACATTCTTTACAAGCAGGTTACGATTTAGCCAGGGGTGAAGAGCCTAACCTTTCTAAAGTATGAGCCTGTATGTAACCTTCCAAAGGCATGAACCATAACATTTGGAGGCTCCAGTGAGATAAAAATCCGGCCTTGTTGCCAGTGGATTCCCCAGTAAAGGAACCTCTAGTCTCCGTCCCGGGTTCCAGGGAGGCAGAGTGTTTTCCTCTAAATTGTGATCCGAAAGAGGGAGCCACCTGGACCTCCAGTGGGGAGGTAAGAATCTGGTTTATCTGGGTTCTGGTTTCTGGTTGTGGAACATTCCCTTTAGGACTCAAAAGAGGGCTGGACACAGCGGAACCTCAGAGTCCGACCGCCCGGATGCGACGGCATCTGGGGGTTCTGGTCTGGGCAACCTTAGGTTGCATTTGTCTGGTTTGTTTTGTCTTTGTTCTTTGTTGTCTTTGTCTTTGTCAAATGGGTCAGTGAATGGATTACTGATCTAGATTATCATGGATCTCTAAGGGACTTGTCCTGTATCTGGAGGAATGGCTTCTAGATGGTATTCACTCTCTCTGGGACTTCCTGGAAGGAAGTCAAAACTCGGACTGGCAAAGGGTTCGAGTCTGGCCTGTCTTTTAAAAAGGTAGAAGAAAAGCATTTCTAAGCAATTTTCTACTGCCTCTGTTCAGGGACTTGTTCTCTATCTCTGCACAATTGAAACTGATTTGTAGGTATTTTGTCGTGTAAATGTGGTGTGCGCCAGTGTAAAAGTGTTTTTAGGTTTGTATCTGTTTTGATTTCTTAAAAAAACCTTCTAAACATCTCCTGAGTTTTCGTGGTGATTCAAAGTTTTAAATGGGGAATGTATCTAGTTGTTGTGTCTATTTAGTCTTGTTTTCTTTGTTCAGTATGAGCACCGTTTCTGTCTGGACGAGACATGGGTGTTCATCCCAAGAATCCTGTCCTGAGATGTGAGAAAGAGAGGCCCCCACATCTGTTCCTGTCAGGCCCCCAACAGGGGACTTGGGTGGTGTTCCTGTTATCTGCTCAGATCCCAAGGCTGTAAGAATGCTTGTTCACTGAAAGGGTGTAAGTGCAGATGTTTATTTGATGTTTGTATGGCTACCTGGGTATAATTATTTCTTCATATAAGTATGGAAGTCTGGAAGGGAAAAAAAAACAAAAACACACATGTAATTTAGGGCTGAGTGCTCTGACCAATAGCAAAACGCCCCAAGCGGCCACTGGGTTCTTTCCCAAGAGTGCTTGCTCTCTGTCAGAGGTGGAATCGGCCCACCTAACTAATAAAAATTTCTGTCTATGTTTGTTTACTAGGGACTTTGATTTGCTCTGTGATTTTGCTGTGTTGGGTTGAAATTTTGGAATTCTGGGGTAGATTTAAAGGTATTGGTGGCTTTTCTAGTCTGATTGGGACATTCAGGGGGAGGGCTCACAGCTCCTCAGGGCAGAGATTTTATGGGCCCCGCCCCCTGCCTGTGCTGAATTAAAGATCTTTTCTTTCAGGAGACCCTCCAGGCTTTTAGTAAAATTTCCCTGCACCCTTGTCATCCTCTGCCTTCTTTCCCAGGTCGACTAAGAGTCATTTTCCTCCATAGGGATTGTCTTCCTCTAACTCACAATAGGAAATAATACAGGCCAGTGTCATTTGGCTTGCTGGTTAAAGGAAGACAATGGGCCATGGGACCTGTAAATGTGGCTGGGAATGAAGCTGGTCAAATGTACTGAAAGGGTTCGGTACCTGTTGTAGCAGAGGAGGGGCTGATATCCCTTCCAGTGCACTCTCTTGGGAGAGGCCTGATCGCTGCTCTGCCACAGGGGACGGGTTCGATGGCAGGGGCCTGATACCCAACCCACTGCCACAGGAGTGCATTGTAATATGCAGGGCGTGTTTTCCCTGGCCAGTATGAGGGCCACTGGACCCCACCATGCCACCGTCGCTGGCTGAAGGCATGCGCTTTTTCCCGGGGGAACAGAGAAAAGGGCTTCCAGACAAAAACACTTTCCCCCAGGCACTCCCCATGGTGGGAACACCTCCACTCATGACCTGCGCCCAGCTCCCTGCCTCCACCTATCTGGCTCCCATCTCCTGCGCCCTCTGCTCACAGGAGTTGTAATTGCCTCTCATCCCCTGAGGGGTTATTTTGAGTAGGCGCAAGGAGGGAAATTTCCCTGTGCCTCCTTGTGCCTCCCTGTACCCCAGTGAGACCCAAGGCCTCCTTGGACACTTTTCACCGTGTTCTGTTGGGGGTTTGCGGGGGCGGGGGCGGCGGCGCAAGGGCTTGAAAGGCAGCAGCTAAAAAAAAACTCCAAAAAATTAGAAGGATTTTAAGGAATGAATCTATCACAGCTGGTAGAGGTAGCCCAGGAAGTCGTTAACAGTAGGGACACCCGAGAGGAGAAACAGGGCTTAAGGAAAGAAAAGGCCGGCAGCAAACTAGGAAGGTATTAGTATGCCGATTATAGTGTTGTGGACCAACATTCGCGAGAATAAGTCCACTGACTCCAATTAGGTCTTAAACAGCAAGCGAGGATTTATTGAGCTGGACAGCGACTACAGTTACCGCACCCTGCCAAAGCAGAGGCTGAACTGCAGTGATGACTACAGGAGTTACATTTTATTATTAAATTCTGTGGAGGCCCAGAGAAAAATGTGTCTTTCAAATTCTGGGCCCCCAATATGGAGGAAACTCTCTTTATTTATACTTTTTTCAGTCCTTTGTCTCCCTAATTTGGAATGAGACTTCCGGGCCTTCTGCAAAAGAAGGCCTGCGTGCTGGGAAGGGGCCATGAGACCATATCTCAAGGCCTGGCCTGATGTCAGTACCTTCCTATCTATGTGTTTTAGGAACAGACAGCAGAGCATGACCCGTCTGGTCAAAGCGCCAGATATGCAGCCCAACACAGTAGGAAGTGGGGACACTGGAAGAGAGAATATCCTGGTAGGTTAACAAAGGGCCAAGTGGGGCTAGATGTGCTAGGGGACAGGAGAGCAGGAACAAAATAGAGAATTTCCCTAAAAGAAGAGGGGTGAGTAAATAGAAAACTAAAATGTACCAAGCAGGCAGTTTAGAAAAATTAATTCAGTCAAACTACTTATAGTTAGGGGGGGCAGTAAATAAAATTCCCTAACTAATAAGGATGAGTCCAAGATTTGACTTATGTACATAAAACCAGTGGGGAATGAAGTATGGTAGCAATCATCTCAGGTAGAAACTGTAATTTAACTCTAACCCTGCTGTTTGGCTTAACAATAGAAAAGTTATTTTGATTTTCTGAATTATATAAATCATCCCATTCAATTGAATGCCTTATTGATTGTAATATGAATATTCCATTGATTGTGATCTTACTGGTTTTAGAAAGCAAATTCCTCTGTATCTGGGAACCAGGACAGCACAATTATCTCAAGACCTGAGGGCTCTAGATAATGTGTTTCTGTCAAATCACTGGTCCTTCAGAACAGAAAAGGGCTGGACCTTCTGTTCTTAAAGCAAGGTGGATTATGTCTCACCTTAGGAGAAACCTGCTGTTTTTTACACCAACCACTCAGGGATCATTAGAGAAAATCTCAGTCAGCTCCGGAAAAGACTAGCAGATCGGGAGGAGGCCCGGCAGGTGGAGGGCAACTGGTATGAAAACCTTTTCTCCTGGTCCCCTTGGCTGACCACCCTCCTGTCATCTCTAGTGGGCCCGATAATCCTCCTGTTGCTAGGTCTTCTTTTGGCCCCTG
>NW_006288972.1:319630-321166 GCF_000327345.1 Myotis davidii | reverse complement strand
ATGGAATGGATTATAAGGTTCATTTGGATGGATAAAAAATAAAGTTATCTGGAACTATTAAGAAAAACAACAAGAATGGAGGACTAGCTCTTCCAGGAGTCAAGCATCATAGTTTCTATGATTAAAGCAGTATGATGTTGGTTCATGGATAGAGAGAACAGTGAAATGAAAGAAGAAAGAAAACTCAGAAATAGACCAAATTAATCATACTCTATTCATTTATATTCACTTCCATTCCATTATGTTATCGTTAGATTCAGTAAGGCAGCATCTCATATCAATGGTGGGAAGGTGGACTAATAAAGCAACTTTGGGGTAACTGTATAAACATATAGAAAAAGATAAAACTACATATATTGCCTCATGCCATTCCAATTCTAAGTAAATTACAAGTTTAAATGGAGTTTAAGTATAATCCATATAAATAATAGAAAAAAACATGGGTAAATTTTTATAAAATAGCAGTAGGGAAAACATTTCTAAGATTTGAAAAAGAATGGAAAAGGATTAATAAGCATGATTACATGAAAATCTCACACATAATGTGGACTAAAAAATATCATAGACAAATTAAAGTACACATGTCACACCAGGGAAAGAAACATTTTCTAACTTACATCAAAGGGGTGAATATTCCTGTTATACAAAGAAATTTAAGAACAGAAACAAAATCCCAACAACTCAATAGAAAATAGACCAAGATATAGGAATAAAGACCCAGAGAATTCTCCTGGTCCCCTTGGCTGACCACCCTCCTGTCATCTCTAGTGGGCCCGATAATCCTCCTGTTGCTAGGTCTTCTTTTTGGCCCCTGCATTGCCAAATGCCTCCTCAATTTCATACAAAGTCTAGTACACACCCAATACTCCAGAATCTTAGAGGAAGACACTGAATCAAGGATTTGATTCCTGTAAAGACCAGTAGGGAATGTAATAAACGCCCCAGGGCTTAGGAACAATAGAAGGTTACAGTTAAATTAAGTAGAAGGATACAGTTAAATTAGGTCATAGCAGTCTCAGGCTCTGTTGCAAAGACTACAGCTCCCTCTTAACATTCTTTACAAGCAGGTCACGATTTAGCCACCCAATACTCCAGAATCTATGAGGAGGACGCTGAATTAAGGATTTGATTCCTGTAAAGACCAGTAGGGAATGTAATAAACGCTCCAGGGCTTAAGAACAATAGAAGGTTACAGTTAAATTAGGTCATTGCAGTCTCTGGCTCTGTTGCAAAGACCACAGCTCCCTCTTAACGTTTTTTACAAGCAGGTCACTGTTTAGTCAGGGGTGAAGAGCTTAACCTTTCTAAGGTATGAGTCTGTAACCTTCCAAAGGCATGAACATGTGACCTTTCAAAGGTATAAGCCTGTGACCTTTCAGGGGGTATGAGGCTGTAACCTGTGACCTTTCAAAGGTATGAGTCTGTGACCTTTGTTGAGAAATGGAGCGATGAACTTTGTGTGTATCTAGCCAACCATTTTGTGGTTTTTGTGAATAAAAGCTTATTTCTACATCTGGTCAGGGCTGCAGTTCAGTC
>NW_006288972.1:312371-315052 GCF_000327345.1 Myotis davidii | reverse complement strand
TCAGCTGCCTCCTGCACATCTCCTACTGGGGATGTGCCCGCAACCCAGGTACATGCCCTTGACCGGAATCGAACCCGGGACCCCTCAGTCCACAAGCCGACGCTCTATCCACTGAGCCAAACCGGTTTCGGCACTAAAATCAATTTTTAAAAAAAAGAATCCACAGGGTGCAGGATACAGGTCTTGAATGGTACCAGGCTGGAGGTCATTGGCCACAGAGGAGCCACAACTATGAAACACAACAGTGAGAAATGGAGCGATGAACTTTGTGTGTATCTAGCCAACCATTTTGTGGTTTTTGTGAATAAAAGCTTATTTCTACATCTGGTCAGGGCTGCAGTTCAGTCCTATCTACGGCGGGGTGAGGTAACTGCAGTCGCTGCCCAGCTAATAAAGGCCCCTAAATTCTACCCTTTGGCTCTGGTGGTTGTCTCTTACGGGTTGCCCCATAACAATCTTAAGTTGTTCTGTCTTTAATGTTTTGGGGGCTGCTGTGGGTCCCCACCTGCAACTCCATGAAGGATGCTGCTCCCGCTCCCAGGATGCTGCCTCTTACACATAGTCAAACGCAAAAAGTTGAATGGGGAGAAAACTTTAGCTGGCACAAATGGCCTTAATTGGGTCTTTCTGCTCCACTTCCCAGACCAGGGTGATATAAGCCATGTATCCTCTGGTTAGGGAGGACAGTATAATCCATTTGCTTTTTCCCCTTTTATTCTTCACATCATACACACATGACAATGTGAATGTATATGATTTTTTTTCAAAGGTTGTTGGTTGGGGAAGATAAGGTCTTGTGATTCACAAGCTGGCTGCAAGACACCCACACAGATTGACCTTGCGTAATTTTCTTGTCTCATTTTCCACTTCCCACTTGCCCAGGAAATGACCTAGCATCTTACTAGCCTGCCTCATGTGGACAACAGAACTATCTTGCTGGATAAGCCTGCTGCTTCACTAACAAGGGGCTCAGAGACATGGACTAAAATAATGTGCATCACCAGTGGTGTTAACACTGATTATCCACTGAGCCAAACCAGTTAGGGCAGGTTGTGGGTTATTTAAAAAAAACCATTTTTTTTTAACTTTTAACATATGAAGGATTTCTCATTTGAATTGTCCTAAATTGAGCTTATGAAATCTCCATAATATATTATTCCATTGTTATGCCAATTTTCTAAGAGCTCAGGGCTTTTTCAGCTGCTAGGATTCAGATAAATTCAAAGCTCAAACTTATTACAACATTGCAAAAACAATAACAGGAGATGAAAATAACATTCCTCACACTGTGCTTACTCTTCCACAAATCAATAACTGAGCTTGGTATACCAATTGCCTATTACTGCCATAACAAATTACAAAAAGATAGTGTGGTTTAAAGCAACAACAATCATTTATTTTTCTCCTGAAACCTGGGCAGAAATGCAGTGAGGATGGCCCATCTTTGCTCTTTGCTGCATCTGAGATGGCTCATTGTCAGCTGGAGAATTTGCTTTCATGTTGCCTCACTTACATGGTTGGCAAGTTGTTTCTGCTGGCAGATGAAAGAGCAGCCAGGGGAGTGAGCCAGTGATTTCATGTCCTCTTCGTGTGGATTCGATGGACAACTTGGGCTTCCTCACCACATGGTGGGCAAGGGCCAAGGGCACATACTCCAGAGAGCATGGAGGCATCCTCCCTATCTAACTTTAGAAGTCACAGCCATCCATTATTTGCCAAAGCAGTCACAAAGTCCATGGAATTGCAAGGCAGCAGACACAGAACCTATAACTCAACAAAAGGAAAAGCAAGCTCAGATTATAAGAATAGGTGGGATAGAAGAAACTGTTATAGCCATCTTTTGAAAATACAATCTACCATAGTAACAAATCATGGTAAATTAAGAAGAGAAAGTAAAATATAAAAAAAAAAAAGCTATGCCATAGACTTGAAAGCATATTTCTAATCCTTTGTACAATATCTGCAAATATATTCCTTTCAGATTGTTCTCTTATATCTTTAATTTGTTCCTCATACTTCATCTTTCGGACATTTATTTTTCTCTCTTTTTCTTACTGTGATATTTTTCCCTGATCACATTGCTCTTCTGTTAGTTTAATTTCCATCTCCAATTGCTCAGCATAGATTTTCTTCAGCTTTTCACCTGTGTCCTTGTATATGGCATCAGAAAAGTGGGCCCCTCCGTTCTTCTGCACCATTTCCTCTATCAGCTCCACCAGCTCCTGCAGTTGAGCTTCCTTCTCAGCCTCATCTGCCCTTTCCTTGTTATTGAAGGCACAGCAGCGATTCCCACACTCCTTGATGATACTTTGCAGTTTTACGTCTGATGATGCTACAAACTCAGGCAATGTCTGATCACCCAAATCATCTTTGCGAGTGAACAAGACGATCATGTGATTCATGGCTGCCTCCCCAAAGATGGCCTTGATCAATGCAACTGTTTTCTGAACCTCCTCCCGGTAGCGGCCCAACTGTAGTACCAGGATGATGGCATGAGGCCCAGGGTAGGAGAAGCAGAGACACCTGCTGATTTCCTCACACGTGGTCTGCAATTTCTCCTTGGTGTCAAACATCCTTGGGGTGTCCACGACAAGAAGTTTCCTCCCCTTCCAATCTCTCTCTGCTTTCTGACATTTCTTGGTAACAGCATGGGCAGAAATTTTAGAAACAAATTCTCTTCT
>NW_006288972.1:307422-308721 GCF_000327345.1 Myotis davidii | reverse complement strand
CTTAAAGCTCTGGAGGTCAGGAGCCTGAAATTAGTCTTGTGGAGATAAAATGATGGTATCATCAGGGCTGATCTTTCTGAAGGCTCCTAAATGTAATCCATCTCTTGCCTCTTCTAGCTTCTAGAAACTTCCAGAATCTGTAGCTTGTGCCCACATCACACTAAACTCTGCTGCCATCATCACATTGCCTTCTTCCTCCTTTGATCTTCTTGCCTCCATCTCTGGGACCTTTGTTATTACATGTAGGACCTACTCAGAGACAATCTCCTCATCTCAAAATAATTAACTGCATCATATTTGCAATAGGTAATATTCACAGGGTCTGCGGATTAGGACGGCTCTCTTGAAGGGGGTAATTTTCAGGATACCACATGTGGATACATTTTCCTCTCTGCAACTCACTTTCATAGTCTTTAAAATGGAGTATTTGCTTCATAGGCTTGATGTTTGTACAAGAACATGAGGTGCTGCTGTTAAAAAAATACTTGAAATGTGGAAGTGGTTGTGGAATTGAAGATAATCCACAGAAGCTTGGAGAATGCTGGGAGAGCTTATAGAGAAGGTTTAGATTTTCCTTGATGAAACGATTGCTGGGAATTTGAATTTTAAACGTGAGATCTCAGATCAAAATGAGGACCTTGGTATTGGACACTGGAAGAAAGGTGGTACTTGATAAAAAGTGGGGGAGAAGACACTGAGTTTTGTTTCACTGTTGGGTGGAAAAAAGAGCTTGTAAGTGATCAACTCTTTTTCTTCCTGTGATATTTTTCCCTGATCACGTTGCTCTTCTGCTAATTTCCATCTCCAATTGTTCAGCATAGATTTTCTTCAAGACTTCTGCCTGGCGTTTTAGCTTTTCATCTGTGTCCTTGTATATGTCATCGGAAAAGTAAACCCTCCATTCTCCTGCTCCATTTTCTCTATCATCTCCACCAGCTCCTCTATTTGAGCTTCCTTCTCAGCTTCATCTGCACTTTGCTTATTATTGAAGGCACAGCACCGGGACCCACACTCCTTGATGATGTTTTATAGGTTCACATCTGATTCGTCTAAAAAGTCACTCAGTGTCTGACCATCCAAATCATCTTTGCGAGTGAACAACATGATCATGTGCTTCATGGCCGCCACCCCAAAGATAGCCTTGATCAATGCAACTGTTTCCTGCTCCTCATCCACGTAGCGGCCCAGCTGTAGTACCAGGTTAATGGCATGGGGCCCAGGGCAGGAGAAGAGGACACACCTGCTGATTTCCTCACAGGTGGTCTGCAGTTTTTCCTCGTTATCAAAGAGCCCCCAGGG
>NW_006288972.1:302203-303482 GCF_000327345.1 Myotis davidii | reverse complement strand
ACTCTCTGCTGCCATCATCACATTGCCTTCTTCCTCCTTTGATCTTCTTGCCTCCATCTCTGGGACCTTTGTTATTACATGTAGGACCTACTCAGAGACAATCTCCTCATCTCAAAATAATTATGCATCATATTCTGCGGATTAGGACGGCTCTCTTGAAGGGGGTAATTTTCAGGATACCACATGTGGATACATTTTCCTCTCTGCAACTCACTTTCATAGTCTTTAAAATGGAGTATTTGCTTCATAGGCTTGATGTTTGTACAAGAACATGAGGTGCTGCTGTTAAAAAAATACTTGAAATGTGGAAGTGGTTGTGGAATTGAAGATAATCCACAGAAGCTTGGAGAATGCTGGGAGAGCTTATAGAGAAGGTTTAGATTTTCCTTGATGAAACGATTGCTGGGAATTTGAATTTTAAACGTGAGATCTCAGATCAAAATGAGGACCTTGGTATTGGACACTGGAAGAAAGGTGGTACTTGATAAAAAGTGGGGGAGAAGACACTGAGTTTTGTTTCACTGTTGGGTGGAAAAAAGAGCTTGTAAGTGATCAACTTGAGTCTTTAGCTGAGGAGGTTTCCAAGCACATTGTGAGGGGGTACAGCCTGGTTTCTCCTTGTAAAATGCAAACGGCAAGAGATCAGAATTATGAATCTACCAGCAAAGGAACTCCAAGGATTGCCAGCAGCACAAGGACCTGGCTACCAGCAAGGGAGGAACCCCTTAGGCTTAGCCCCTTCAGGGAGACCATGGCTCTGCCTACCTTTTCATGCTTGACACCCTGAACTATGGGACCATACGTTTCTGTGGCGCATGATCATGTGCTTCATGGCCGCCACCCCAAAGATAGCCTTGATCAATGCAACTGTTTCCTGCTCCTCATCCACGTAGCGGCCCAGCTGTAGTACCAGGTTAATGGCATGGGGCCCAGGGCAGGAGAAGAGGACACACCTGCTGATTTCCTCACAGGTGGTCTGCAGTTTTTCCTCGTTATCAAAGAGCCCCCAGGGTGTCCACAACAAGAAGATTCCTCCCCTTCCATTGTTGCTCTGATTTCTGACAGTTCTTGGTAACGGAAGAAGAAATAATTTTAGATTCAAATACTTTTCCCCCAAAGATGGTGTTTGCTGTTGCACATTTCCCACTTCCAGTTTTCCCCACCAGAACAATCCTCAGAGTGCTGTCTGGAAGGCCAGCCATGTTCTTTCAAGAGGCTCTGAGGTGCAGGTACCAACAAGACCTTAAGGAAGGGAATGAGAAGGGAAAAGGTGCTCAGT
>NW_006288972.1:296862-297760 GCF_000327345.1 Myotis davidii | reverse complement strand
TCACACAACACCTTGCTCCTTCCTCCACCTTTTCACCTGCCCCCCTCCTCTTCCATCCTCTCAGCATCCCAGAGGTTTCCCCTTCTGCATGAGCTTGTGTTTATTAGAGTAATCCTTCCCACCCCCACCCACTCATCTGGCTCAGGAGGACCACAGAGGCTGCTGATGAGTGTAGTGCTGGCTTTCTCAGAAACCTTTAAACTCTGCATGACCCTGTTTCTCAGTGATGTCTCCCTGCCCAGGATCCCAGTCTCTAGATTCGCCCCCTCTCCATCCTCTTTACTTTTACCCTTTCTGGACTCAGGCCCTTTACAAAAGAATTTAAGTCATCAAAAATTTTGCAACCCCAAAACAAAACTAAAAGCATCTTTTCCAGTTTTCCCCACCAGAACAATCCTCAGAGTATTGTCCTTAAGGCCAGCCATGTTTGTTTCAAGAGGTTCTGGGCGTTAGGCTTCCACAAGACCTTATGGAGGAGAGTAGAGAAAGGTCAACTTGGCTAAGTGGGGGCCATTCCCAACCCTCTATTCTTTGTTCTTTTTTTCCATGAAAATTTGTAATGGTCTATTACTCATGCTGATCTCAGGAAGAAGAGAGTGATTATAGTTCAATTACTATGGAGTAAATAATAGATCAAACTTTCTTCACAAAAGAGTACAAGGTTCAGATGCTTTCACAGGGTAACTCACATAAAACGTTAAAGATCTGATAATCTCAATGTGATGTGAGCTATTCCTGATCATATAAAGAGGGAAATCTTTCAATCATTCAAAAGTACATACGAATCAAGTGTTATATTGATCCCAAAAGCTACCAAAGATTTCACCAAAAAGTAAAGCTACAGATGTGTCTCATTTGGAAATACTAATACAAAAATTCTAAATAAATTATTTGACAT
>NW_006288972.1:290735-292689 GCF_000327345.1 Myotis davidii | reverse complement strand
TAAGGCAGCCGATCAATGACTCTCTCTCATCATTGATGTTTCTATCTTTCCCTCTCCCTTCCTCTCTGAAATCAATCTCTCTCTCTCCCTCTCTCTCTATATATGAAGACCAGATCCCCCTGTTCGTTTGGGATCTTAACATACTTACAAAGATCAAAAAGGGTATCAAGCTACCCAACCTTTAAACTCTGCATCTGCCTGTTTCCCAGAGATGTCTCCCTGCCCAGGATTCCAGACTCTAGATTCTCTCCATCCTCTTTACTTTTACCCTTTCTGGACTCAGGCCCTTTACAAAAGAATTTAAGTCATCAAAAATTTTGCAACCCCAAAACAAAACTAAAAGCATCTTTCTTTTTGAGAGAGACAGAGAAAATGAAGGGCTCATGGATTCTTAAGGGGAAGGGGCAGATTGCCAGCTGGTGTGAGCACAACAGCTCCTGAGATCACATCTGCCTGAGAGCATGCTCCAGGCCCACCTGCAAGAGCCAACCTCAGACTCCCACAGAGCACTAAATTCCTACAAAAGAATCATTTTACAAAAACTCACTGACACAGACAACACTATGGTGTTTACCAAAAAGATGGAGTGAGTGGAGCCAGTAAAGTGTAAAGGGGGTCAAACATTTGGTGACACAAGGAGACTAGACTTTGGCAGGGCACACAATGCAATATACAGAAGAGGTATCATGGAATTGTACACCAGAAACCTATATAATGTTATTAACCGTTGAAGTAAAGCTACAGATGTGTCTCATTTGGAAATACTAATACAAAAATTCTAAATAAATTATTTGACATTAAAAAAGTAATACACCATGATTGTATGATTTATTTCACAAATACTAGGATGACTCAATATGGGAAATTAGTTGTTATAACACATCCCATTAAAAGGTGAAGTCCCCCCATAGCTCCCTTCCACCCGGGTCCCAGCCCACTCCAGGTCCCCCTGCCAACTGATCTCATTCATAGGTTTAAGCTCTTTGTCCAATCTCTTCCCCCACCCTCTACAACCCCTTCCTCCCAAGAATTGTCAGTCTGCTCCCTTTCCATGCCCCTGATTCTATTACATTCACCAGTCTGTTCTGTTCATCAGATTTTTTATTCATTTGATTTTTATGTCCATTTGTTGATAGATATGAATTTCTTGTCACTTTGTTGGTCATAGTTTTTTATCTTTACCTTAAAAATCAATAAAAATATATTTTAAAAAAAAAAGGTGAAGAAAATTACCTAGATGAAGAAAAGACATTTGATGGAATTCAAACCTGACTCATGGTTCGGGAGTTGAATTCCATCAAACTCATGGTTTGATGGAATTCAAGCCTACTTCTTTAACATGATTTTATATAAGTATAAATTTTAATTTTTTGGTCATAACCTTTTTCCCCTATAAGTGATAAATAATGAATTATAAAGTCTTTTGATGAAGAAAAATAGATACTAGATACTTCTCTAACATGATTTTGTATAACTAAAGTTAATTTTTTTTGGTCAGAATCTTTTTTTTCATGCAGATGACAAATAGTGGGTTATAAAGTTAAGTAGCACATTATAAACTTCAAATAATGGATTATAAGGTTCATTTGGATGGATAAAAAATAAAGTTATCTGGAACTATTAAGAAAAACAACAAGAATGGAGGACTAGCTCTTCCAGGAGTCAAGCATCATAGTTTCTATGATTAAAGCAGTATGATGTTGGTTCATGGATAGAGAGAACAGTGAAATAAAAGCAGAAAATTCAGAAACAGACCAAATTAATCAGACTCTATTCATTTATATTCCATTCCATTATGTTACAGTTAGATTCAGTAAGGCAGCATCTCACATCAACGGGAGGAAGATGGACTAATAAAGAAACTTTGGAGTAACTGTAAACCATTTGGAAAAAGATAAAACTACGTTTATTCCCTCATGCCATTCAAATTCCAGATCGATTAGAAGTTTAAATG
>NW_006288972.1:279609-286497 GCF_000327345.1 Myotis davidii | reverse complement strand
GGGTTCTGTTGAGAAATCAGCTGACAGTTATATAGGTACTCCCTTGTAGGTAACTAACTGTTTTTCTCTTGCTGCTTTTAAGATTCTCTCTTTGTCTTTTGCCCTTGGCCTTTTAACTGTGATGTGTCTTGGGTGGTCTTCTTTGGGTTCCTCTTGTTTGGGGTTCTCTATGCTTCCTGTACTTGTAAGTCTATTTCTTTCACCAGGTAGGGGAAGTTTCCTGTCATTATTTCTTCAAATAGGTTTTCAATATCTTGCTCTGTCTCTTCTTCTGGCACCCTCATAATTAGGATGTTGGTATGCTTGAAGTTGTCCCAGAGGCTCCTTAGACTATCTTTATATTTTTGGATTCTTTTTGCTTTTTCGGTTGGGTGTTTTTTGCTTCGTATTTCAAATCTTTGACTTGATTCTGGGGATCCTCTAGTCTGCTGTTGGATCACTGTATATTATTCTTTATTTCAGTCAGTGTATGCTTAATTTCTGATTGGTCCTTTTTTATATCATTGAGGGTATCACTAAATTTCTCAGAGGTTTCTATAAGATTCTTGAGTATCCTTATAACTCTGGTTTTGAACTTTATATCGAGTATTTTGATTTCATCCATTTCTTTCATTTGTGACTTGTTTCTTTGTCTTTGCATTTTGGCTGCTTCCCTGTGTTTGTTTCTATGTATTGGTTAGCTGCTAAGTCTCCTTGAGTTGATAGAGTGGCCTTGTGTGGTAGGTGTCCTATAGGGCCCAATGGCTCAGCCTCCCCAGTCACTTGAGATGGATGCTCTTTGTGAGCCCCTTTGTGGGCTGTTTGCACAGTCCTGTTGTAGTTAGCCCTTGATTGCTGTTGGTATCACTGGGAGGAATTGACCTCCAGGCCAATTGGCTGTGATGACCACCTGTGTCTACACTGGAAGTTCTATTGAGCAGGAGACAACCTTATGGGGAAGAACTTGCTTCAGTGGGGCTTTGGTGCTCACTGAGTCTGCCCCTTGAGTGTGTCTCTTATGGATGTGAATATTTGTAATCCAGTATGACCTCACTCTGAGCACTGGGTACACTGGTTCTTGGATCTCTAAGGAGGTGCAAGGTCAGCCACTGTCTGGGGCCACCCAGCAGGAGCTACAGAGACACCTGCAGATTCCTCTTCTTTGTATGGGGTTTGGAAGTGCCCAGATGAGGCCCAGCTGTGAAACAAAGCAGGGTGCTGCTCCCGGGTGTTGGGCCTTGTTTTGGAAGCTCTGGGGCTCTCTGACCCAGCTGCAGTTTGACAGGTTTTAGGCGGAGAAAGGACAGGCCATTCATTTGCAAAAGCCGATGCACACAGCTTGGGTGCGGTTGTAAACTGGGTGAGACAGGGTCTCTGGGAATCACCAGGGCAGAGGAAACAGCAATGGCTGCCAGTCATCCCTGCACCAGAGAGGTCCCCGGTTATCCGCGTCCCATACACCCATGCAGGAACAATGATCTCTGCGAGCACCTCTGAGAGAAAGCCATCCTCACGTTCCTGTCCTGATGCCAAACAGTCCAGTTTCTCCCCATATGTGTCTGAGTCACCCAGATTCTCACCAAGAACTGGAGTTCAGAGCAAGCGGGAGCTTGTATCTCCATCCCAATTAAAAGAGCAGCACATCCAGGTGCAGCACATTCTGCACCTCTTAACAGTCTCAATGCAGTTTCTTCACCTCTCTAGTTGTGGAACTTCCACTTAGCCAGCTTTCCTGCAGTTCTGGGTGGTAGTTGTTCTGCCTTTTAGTCGTAATTTTGATGTAGTTGTGAGAGGCAGCAAATATAGGTGTTTAGTTATGCCACCACCTTGGTTCTCCCCCACCCCAATAAATTTAATTCAAAAAAAGAATAATAATTTTACCTAAAAAATTAAGGAGGGCATTATCCCTTGCAAAATAATACAAAATGAGTTTTCATGCATTTAAATATATCTAAGCCAGCAGCTTCTGCTGCAGCATAGGATGGATAACATGTCTGACAATGTGTCCCCTTCTATTAGCCCAGTGACACTTTTTTGTTCCATGAGGTTCAGAGTAGATTATTACATTAGCACATCAATACTGGTGTCTGCCATAAATACATGAAATGCAGTCAGGAAAGATATGTGCTTCTGATTCTGTACTATTGAGTCTAAGGCTTTGTACAAAATATAACCCCTCT
The DNA here is from genome assembly GCF_000327345.1 of Myotis davidii. Taxonomy (NCBI): domain Eukaryota; kingdom Metazoa; phylum Chordata; class Mammalia; order Chiroptera; family Vespertilionidae; genus Myotis; species Myotis davidii. The sequence continues at coordinate 284,338 of NW_006288972.1, read as the reverse complement.
GAGCCCTGGTATCTCTATAGATGAGAAGATAGGGGAAGATCAGGTCATGTAAGTCTGATGACCGCCCCTCACCCCCCCCCCACCCCACCCCCTCTGCCACCCAGGGTTTACATTTTACACCAATATCTGGGCCTTGTCCCTAAAGAAGGAACCCCCAGACTCCCCCACTGGTTTGAATCCTGAGCCCAGGCTGCTTACCCACACTTCCTCTCAGATGTTGGTTGATTATAGTGATAAACCTGTGACAGCTAATAGGCTTCTTCATGGTAGACCACTTGGAGGGACCAGTCCTGGGACTCTTGGGTTGAGGGGTCTGTATGAAGGAGCAATATCACTGAGTGCCTGGGGTCATCAGAGCCATGCATAGTTACAGACAATGACAGATCCCAGCCCCATTACCATATGGCACCAATAGCCAGGACGTCAGGAAGCAGGGAAGCAAGTGTGCTTCTCCCAGTCTCTGCCACTCGCAGCACACCCTCCTCTCCCTTCCTTACTCACCTGCCAGGACTTTTTAGTCCCCTTCCTCCAAAACTCATTCATTTGCTTGGACAACCCTGAATTCTTAGCACTTGACCTTGGGGCAGAAGAGGTTCCTTAGAACAGAAACCAGGAAATAATTCAGTCTACTGGATCCATCTGCTAGCATTCACTCACTTGCCTCTTTTCTGAGATTTTCAGTTTGGTTTGTACAATTTCTTCCGTTATCTGAAATTCTTACTTTTGTATTTAGTTTGACGTCTTTTTTTTTCTTCACTGCAGTTCTCCCATAAACATATGTTCTTAGATGCTTTATTACTACTGATAAATGCTGTAAGTTTATCTTTACCAAGGGGCAAAAAGTGCAATTTTAATGTCTATCCAAGAATGTGTATCCAAGTGTAACACAACACAAAATTTTTTATTGTTTCTCATAGTCCACTCTGTTTCCAAGAAATGAGCTACAAGATGTTATTGTAAATTCACTTGTGTACAGGAAAGCATGCACCCTGCCTCAACCACAGCACTTTCCAACCTCACATCCTCCTTGTTCTGTTTAACTCATCACTTAAAGTTTTAGTCACAGCACAGACTAGAAAGGCTAGGTTACAGGGCCCACATCCCTTATTTGTACCTGCTCAAGTGTTCAGAGGGGTGAGAGGAGAACAAACCTCATCATGGAGATCGCCCTGAACAGTGTTCAGGATCAATTCGGAAGCCACCTAGGCTGGTGCTGGCCTGAGGATGAAATGGGGGGGAGGGGGTAGGAGTTTTCCTGTGAGTCTCCAAACCCTCACCTGCTCCTTCTCCAGAGAAGGCACAACACTTAGTACTTTGACTCTGACATGAGCCAAACAAAATAAATTCTACTCTGAATTGAACCGATGCTCATGGATGCTGCCATCTTTCAAATTCTAACAATGACATTCTCAAAGCTTAACTTGTGAATAAACAGCTAATGCAGCCTCATTGTTTTTGCAATATTTCTTGAAAAAATATCACTTGGAAATATCACTTAAAAGTAGAATTAGGGGACTAGTTTCTGAGCTGTGAAAGACCATAAATGGCTATCTGGAAATATAAGGAGACACCAGCATTTCTCCTGTCCTCTGCAAATATAACACATCTGTGTTGATTGGAAAGCGAGGGACTCCAGATAAACATAGCAGCCTGGAAGGCAAGGGAGCTGTCATCAAGGCCCCATTTAGCAATACTTCATTGAACCCCAATGAATAACCACAAAGAGGGAAAACTAAACTATGCAAAATCCATGCTCTCATCAGGAAGAATGATGAGGGGAGGTAGCATGGTAGCCACCATTTAATCTAAAACTACTGACCAGGTTTCAACATGCAGACATCATCGTGAGGAGCCCTGCAAAATTATTGCTGGTGGAACAACCACATCTGGTGAAATCTTTTAACAATTAAAATCTCTAAAAGCTGCTCTAAGATCATATAGCAAATGAAGAAATGTTAATTTTTTGCAATATACCAAATTTTAGTACCAAGAGTGGGTGGTACTTAACCCATGACTTCCTCCCTCCCCCATTCACCTTCAGCTCAGCTTAAGGGAAACGTCACTCTGGGCAGGCGTGGTAAAGAAGATGGGGCTCCTTTTCCCCTCAGTTAACCATCAAGTACATGCTACCTTACCAACAGGGGCAGGCTGGCAGCATATCTCATGATGCCCTTTAACTCTGGGTTACAGGACTAAACTGGCGAGCATAGCCAGCAGCACCTTCCTGCTCTTCTAAACATAGCACAGAGGCTCTATCCCAGGCACAACAGGCTAAGAATACTGAAGCCCAGCAGCTCACTCTCCAGCTCCCTCATTTGATGGAGGGTCCATGCTGGGAGAGGCAGGTTGTGAAGACCGGAGACTACAATCCCAGCTTACTGCCCAGAGCGATGGTTCAGCACTTTTGAACAGGAGGAAAAGAAGTCCATAATTACACAGAACTCCAAAGCTCTCTTCAAAAGAAATGATTTTATTTGAAAACGAGTGTAGGAAGTTCAAAGGGCACTCTTGAAAACAGTGAAAATTTATTGGTAAGTAGTTTACAGGAATCTGGTAATCCCGTAAGAGTTTCAAGAGGAACCATAGGTCAGCAATGTACTAGAGAGAATCAGAAAAAGAGACATGTACAAAGGGTCATTCTAGGATCAGAGAAAACCTGAAAGATTGGCCCCAAAAACCAGCCTGCAAAGGAAAACAATTTTATTTATATCAGACTGTGGAGCAATTTATGCCCAGAAACATTGTAAATAACAGGAGAGCAATCAGCTGGCAATTGGTAGACCTAATAGCTGGGTATAATACAAATGGAGACACAGAGCTTAACAGAGAGATTCAGGAAAGAGGCAAACAAGGAGAGCAGTGCTAAGACTATTGTCATCCCACGTGACATCCCAAGGCTGCACCTTCTGAGGAGCATCATCAGAGCTTTCACACTGAAGGGGACATAGACTTCCCCTGAAGAGTCCAGACATGTCACTAAACAAACAGGCAAACAACAGCAACTTGAGCCTAGAAATGCAGAAGGTAAATCACTGTGCAGAGCACTGCACTACGTTACTTAAAACACCCAGTTTTTAACAAACTGCAAGACATACGAAGAAACAGGAAATTGTGACCTATGTAGTTAAAAGAACTCAGGCAGCAGTAACTCTCTGTGACAAGGCCAACATATTGGATTTGAAAACAGTGCCTCAAAGCAGCAGTTTGAAGTATATTTAAAGAACTGAGGGAAATAATTCTTAGAAAATAAAAGAAGCTATGATGAAAATATCTCATCAAATAAATATTGTCAATAAAGATAGTGATTATTTTTTAAGAACAAAATATAAATTCTGGAGTTGAAATTATAGCTGAAATGTAATTTTTACTAGAGAGGCTCAAAGGTAGGTTTGAACGAGCAAAAGAATGAAACAATGACTGGTGTAAAAATAACAGAAGTCAAGTGGAAATAGACACTTCAATAATAATAGTTGCATATTTCAACATCCCAAAATGTTGGATAATGCATAGAAGGACTAATCAGAAGGTCAACAAAGATGAGATGTGGTGACCAAATAGATCTAACACTATTCACTCCACCCAAAAACACCAGAATACATATTCTCCACAATGCACAAAGAACATTCTCCTAAAAAGACCATGTGTGAGGCCATAAAATAAACCTCAATAAATTTAAGAGGCTTGGAACCATACAGAGTATGATTTCCAGCTACAATGAAGGAAAATTAACAATCAGTAACAGAAAAAAAAATTGAGGAAAAGAACTATGTGTGACTTAGCCTTCACTGAGATCCTTAACCCTGCACCCTATACCTATAGCCCATATAAACACAATTTCCTCTGGAGGGAGGGAGGGAGGGAGGGAGAGAAGAAGAGAAGAGATAGAGAGAGAGAGATAAAAGAGACACATCGATTGGTTGCATCCCACACCCATTCTGACCGTGGTCCATGGATTGGACCTGCAACCCAGTTACATGTCAATGACTGTAAATTGAACCCGTAACCCTCCAGTTCTCAGGCCTATGGTAAAATAGCTGAACACCCCATCTAGGGAAAAACCAATATTAAACAACACAATTCTAAATTACCAATGAATGAAAGATGATATAAAAAAGGGAAATTATAAATACTTTGAGATGAATAGAAATGAAAAAAAACAACATAGCAAAACTAATGGGGTGTAGCCAAAGCAATACTTAGAGGAAATTTTATATCTGGAAATATACACGTAGCTATTGATATTAAACCAAGAAGAAAGATCTCAAACCAATATTTTAATATTCCCCATTAAGGCAGTGATTAAGGCAGCAAACAAAACCTAAAGCACTAACAAGAAAAATACAGTAAGTGGAAATTAATGAACTAGAAAATAGAAAAACAATACAGAAAACCAACAAAACCAAAACTTGTTTCTTTGAAAATATCAAAAAATTGACAAATATTTAGCTAGTTTGACCAAAAGCATATAGAGAATTAGTAAAATCAGTAATGAAAAAGGGACATTATTACTAAGCTTATGGAAATAAAACAATTATAAGTATCCTATCTAATAAAAGAGAAACATGGTAATTGGCGTATGACTGCTACCCTTCCCATTGGCTAATCAGGGAGATATGCAAATTAACTGCCAGCCAAGATGGCAGCCGGCAACCAGGCAGCTTGAAACTAACGTGAGGCTTGCTTGCTTCAGTGACAGAGGACTCCAACGTTCCCCGCCTGCCTTGCAGAC
>NW_006288972.1:276642-278763 GCF_000327345.1 Myotis davidii | reverse complement strand
AGCCGTGCTCTGAGCCCGACCAGGGGCTGCACCTAGGGATTGGGCCTGCCCTCTGCCACCCGGGAGCAGGCCTAAGCAAGCAGGGCGTTATCTCCCGAGGGGTCCCAGACTGTGAGAGGGCACAGGCCAGGCTGAGGGACCCCCCCTTCCCCTTGAGTGCACAAATTTTTGTGCACCGGGCCTCCTGTACATTATAAACAATTTTATGCTTTCCAAATTAGATAGCATAGATAAAATAGAAAAATTCATAAACTATGAAAACTAACTCAAAGAAAAAATGGACAACTAAATAGACCTATCTATACTAATAAAAGGGCAATACACTAATTAGACCAGATGTCTTCCAGATGTCCTTCCAGACAAAACTCACAGAGGCAGAGGATATTAGGGGCAATCTGGCTGGCAGGGGAGAGCAGTTAGGGGCGATCAGGCCAGCAGGGGAGAGCAGTTAGGAGCAATCAGATTGTCAGGGGAGAAAGGTTAGGGGTGATCAGACAGGCAGGCAGAGGTGAATAGGGGTGATTCAGACAGGCAGGCAGAATAGTTAGGAGTGATCAGGCAGGCAGGCAGAGGGGTTGGGGGGATCAGGCAGGCAGGCAGATTGGTTAGGGGTGATTAGGCAGGCAGGCAGATGAACGGTTAGGAGCCAGTGGTCCTGGATTGTGAGAGGGATGTCCAACTGCTGATTTAGACCCGATTCCTGCAGTTGAACATCCCCCAACGGGTCCCAGATTGGAGAGGGTGCAGGCCAGGCTGAGGGCCCCATGCCCCCTGTGCATGGATTTCATGCACCTGGCCTCTAGTAATATATAAAGGGATTAAATTTCTAATATAAAACACTACCTACAAAGAAAACCTAAAGCCCAGATTCTATCCAACATTTTAGAAATATTAATAGCAACTCTTCACAGACTCTTCCATAAAATAGATGAGGAAAAGCACATTCTAATTTATTCTATAATGCCAGTATTGTCCTGATACCAGAATATAAAAAGATAACACAATAAAGGAAAACCTCAGATCAATATCTCCTACAAATATGGATGCAAAAATCCTCAACAAAATACAGTTGGTCCTTGGGTTATGTCAGAGATCCCTTCCTATGGTGCGATGTAACACAATTTTCACCATAAGCCACCTACATAAGCACCTTCATCACTCACATGGAGCACATACACAGAGGTAATGAAGTAAATCAGTAAAAAAAAATTAAAATAAAGATGACCTTTACTTATGGTAAATAAATAATGAAAACCATAAAGCACATATGTACATACAAGGGTAAATACTATATTATCCTTACCTTTACTATTGTTGTTGGCTTGCACACTGGACGTTGCAAAGGGAGGAAAGACAGGCTTACACAAGGCTCCTTGGGGGAGAAGGTCTGAGAGGCAGAACCTACAGAAGGTGCATGAGATACTGGGGCAGGTGAGTCTGGAGAGGCATATGAGGTAGAAGGTATGGGATCTGTTGCAGGCCTCTCTATCTTCTTAAAATAAAGTCGGAGGCTAGTCTGGAAGGATACCTTCTTCTTGTCCTCCCAAATCTCCTTATAACACCGCAGGCTACCCATTACTCTTCTGGCAACCGTAGTCTACCTGTCAATGTTGGGGTCCTGAGCCTCAAACCTTGCCAAGGCATCCTCTATCATGGCAAAGGCCCCTGTTAATTCCTTGCTTATAAATCTCCTAGGCTCTGGGGTTGGTGTGTCTTCCTCTTCAATTAATTGTTGTTTCAGTTGAATGAGGTCCTTGGTAGATAGCTCCTCTCCATGAGATGCCAGCAGCCCTGTGACATCCTCAGCCTCCACCTCCAAATCAAGCTGCTTACTCAACTCAACAGCATTCTTTATTATTACTGTTTTATTGCTTAAAGTGTGACAAAGAGTATTACATATGTCTCCTTTTTTTCCCGCCCTTGACAATCCCCTGGCCTCCCCTACCCCCCAGTGTCTTATGTCCATTGGTTATGCTTATATGCATGCATACAAATCCTTTGGTTGGTCTCTTACCCCTCTCCCCCAGAGATTCAGTTCTTAATGAAGCTGCTCAAATACTGCAATTGCTACATATAGAAGAGCTCAGAAAGCTACAGACACAAATAAAGAAATAGTATCTG
>NW_006288972.1:275423-276056 GCF_000327345.1 Myotis davidii | reverse complement strand
TCTTTCTGAATGTCCTCTTTTGAAAAGTGTCTATTTCGGTACTTTGCTGATTTTTTTATTGGATTGTTTATCTTCCTTTTGGTAAGTTGTATGAGTTCCCTATAAATGTTGGAGATTAAGCCCTTATCGGTGATAACATTGGCAAATATCTTCTCCCATACGGTGGGCTTTCTTGTTGTTTTCTTCATGGTTTCATTTCCTGTGCAGAAGCTTTTTATTTTGATGTAGTCCCATTTATTTTCTCTTTAGTTTCCAATGCCCTAGGAGCTGTATTGGTGAAGAAATTGCTTCGGCATATGTCTGAGATTTTGTTGCCTTTGGATTCTTCTAGTATTTTTATGGTTTCTCATCATACATTTAAGTCCTTTATCCATTTTGAGTTTATTTTTGTGTATGGTGTAAGTTGGTGGTCTAGTTTCATTTTCTTGCATATTTCTGTCCAATTTTCCCAACATTCATTGAAAAGACTATATTGACTCCATTGTATGCTCTTGCCTTCTTTGTCAAATATTAATTGAGTGTAATATCTTGGGTCGATTTTTGTTCCATTGATCCAAATGCCTGTTCTTGTACCAGTACCAGGTTGTTTTGATTACAGTGGCTTTGTAGTATAACTTGATATCTGGTATTTTG
>NW_006288972.1:262239-274916 GCF_000327345.1 Myotis davidii | reverse complement strand
TGCATCAATTGATATGACTATGTGGTTTTTTCAAAGAATTCCTCATGAAAACCTCAACAGAATCCTCAAAGCCATGGAAATCATTCACAAACTGGGGACACAATTTTTTCCAAACACCATTCAGGTTCGTCTGCTTAACTTCATCTCAAGAATCAGAAATGTTTTTTATAGCAGCAAGAATATTGTAAGATTTCCAAAAGTCCTTGAGAGTCAACTCTTTATCCTCCTCAGTTGCCCTAAAAGCCATAGCAAATGTCCTTCAGAGGTAGTAGGCCTTGAAAGAGGCAATAAAACCTTGATCCATAGGCTGTAAAAGGGAGGTGGTATAGGTGGAAGGTAAACCACCTTGACATTTGGATGAAAGTCATTCAGATCAGCAGGGTGACCAGGGGCATTGTCCAGCACTAACAACACCTTAAAGGGCAGCCCCTTTGAAGCAAAGTAGTCCTTCACTTCTGACACAAAGTGGTTTGTGAACCAATCCTCAAATATGCTAAGTGTCACCCATGCCTTCTTGTTAGATTTCCAGATGACAGGTAGTTGACCCTTCCATGCGCCCTTGAGCACCCTTGGATTCTTAGCCAGATACAGCAACAAGGGCTTCAGCTTGAAGGCACCAGCAGCATTAGCCACAAGTAGCAAAGTCAAACTCTCCTTGCTGGCTTTATGGCCTGATGCTGTCTTCTCCTCCTTGGCAATGTACATATGTGTAGGCATACACTTCCAGAACAAGCCTGTCTCATCCACATTAAACAATTGTTTATAAGGTAACTCCCCTCCCTAATTATCTCAGCCAACACACTAAGAAAATCACCTGCTGCTTTCCCATCACCACTAGCAGCTTCCCCATGCACCTTAAGATTGTGCAAATAGCATGAGCCTTAAAACGCATAATCCAACCTTTACTAGCCACAAACTCTTCACTTTCACTCCCTTCCCCCTTTTCTTTTTTCAAGGCCTCAAACAATTGTTCAGCTTTCTCCTGAACCAACATCAGACTAACTGGGATACATCATTGATGCTGGTCATCCAGCCAAAGCATTAATAATCTTTCCATCTCAATAATGAGACCACTATGCTGCTTTGTAATCACAGTTGATCTCAAGGAGCAGATCCTTTCACATGTTCAAGTGTAAGCTTTTTATAGCCGATGATCATCGAGACGGTTGTATGACTTAGGCCAAGCAACTGGCCAATGTTGGTTGGTGTTTTGCCCTTTTCTGAGTGTCTTATTATGTTTACTTTCACTTCCATTGTGATGGCTTTCCTTTTTTTCATAGCACTGCCATCAGAAGAATCTGCCTTACGATTAGGAGCCATAATGAAGGGCAAAAAATGTCCAAAATAACAACACAAACGAAAGAGAGGGAATGAAGGACAATCCAAAATGGCTTATAAATGGCGTATTCATCCACTCAGCTCGCCAACTAGATCCCCGGCTAACTTCGTGCAAATGCCATAGGTTGAAATGGTGGATGTAACCAGGAAATGCGGTACATCAAGTCCAATGTACCCTGAGGACTGCCTGTACTGGCAAAAATAATCCAGCAACATATAAAAAGGAGTAAATGCCATGACCCAGTGGAATTCATCACAGGAATGCAATAATGGTTTAACATTCAGAAATCAATTACTGTAACAAACCATGTCATTAAAATAAAGAACAGGTCAACATGCATAAGTCAGTCCGAGTGATACAACATATTAACAATATAAAAGATAAAAATTATTTGATTATCTCAATAAATAAAGAAAAAACATTTGACAAGATCCAAAATCATTTCATGATAAAAAATTCTTGGGTACAAAAGAAATGTATTGCAACACAATTAAGGACATTTTTGACAAGCTCGCAGCTAAGATCATACCCAAAAGTAAAAAGCTGAGAGCTTTTACTTTAAGGTCAGAAAAAATACAAGTATGCCCACTCTTAACACTTTTATTCAATACTAGAGGCTTGGTGCATGGATCCATACGCATTGAAAGGAAATTAATTAGAAGGTAGCTGGCAGGGTGGGCCAGACATGCCCTGGAGCCAAGTTCCCAAGGTCCCTCTGTGGTCGGCTGAACCTGGGGTGCCATCTGTGAAGTGAGTGGGATTCCTCTAGCAGGTGGGGGTCCCTTGGCCTGGTGTATGGAGATCAGGCTGAAACCAGCAGTCCAACATCCCCTGAGGGATCCTGAGTGCAAGAGGGCACTCTGCAAAGTTGATGTTACTCAGCAGCTCCGGCATTGAACGTTTGCCCCCTGGTGGTCAGTGTGCATCATAGCTACCATCTGATTGGCTGGTCAGCCAGTTGCTGAGTCTTTTATATATGTATATAGACTAGAGGCCCGGTGCACAAAATTCATGCATGGGGGGGGACAATGTCCCTCAGCCCAGCCTGCACCCTCTCCAATCTGGGACCCCTCGAGGGATGCCTGACTGCCCATTTAGTGGGATCAGGCCTAAACTAGCAGTCAGACATCCCTCTCACAATCCGGGGCTGCTGGCTCCCAACCGCTCACTTGCCTGCCTGCCTTATTGCCCCTAACTGTTTCTGCCTGCCAGCCTGATCACCTCTAACCACTCCCCTGCCAGCCTGATCAGTGCCTAACTGCTCCTCCGCTGGCTCAGTTGCCCCCAACTGCCCTCCCCTGCCGGCCCTGTCACCCACAATGGCCCTTCCCTGCTGGCCTGGTCGCCTCTAACTGCTCTCCCCTTCAGGCCTGGTCCCTCTCAACTGCCCTCCCCTGATGGCCATCTTGTGGTATCCATCTTTGACCACATGGGGATGGCCATCTTTGACCACATGGGGGAAGTCATCTTGTGTATTGGAGTGATGGTCAATTTGCATATTACCTATTTATTATATAGGACTAGAGGGTCTATGCACGGAATTCATGGAAGGAGCTCAGCCCTCACAGCCCCAGCTTTGTCCAAAAGGTCATCTGGAAGGTTGTTCAGCTGTCCAGTCTAATTAGCACATTATGCTTTTATTATTATAGATAGTACTAGAAATCGTAACCAGAGCAATTATGCATGAAAAAGGGCATCCAAATCAGAAATGAAAAAGTAAATTTGTCTATTTGAAAATGACATGATCTTATATGCAGAAAATCCTAAAGACTTCACAAAACAACACAAAGTTATGAGAAATAATAATTAAATTCAGTAAATTTGCAGAATACAAAATCAATATAAAATATTAAAAATCGGTTTCATTTTATATGCTAATAATGATTTATAAGAAAGAGAAATTAAGAAAACAATCCCATTTACTGTAAAATCATAAAGAATAAAATACCTAGGGGTAAATTTTACCCAAACGTTGAAAGACCTTGGAAATTAAAAGACACTAATGAAAGAAATTAAAGAAGACACAAATACATGGAAAGATATTTTGGCTTATGGATTGGAAGAATTATTCTTTTTCAAATGTCCATAGTGCTTGAAGTGATCTACAGATTCAATGAAATTTCTATCAAAATTCCAATGGCGTTTCTTACGCATGCGCATGGTTGGGTGGGCCTCGTTCCTTCTCGCCAAGCGCTGCCAACATGGTGTTCAGGTGCTTCGTGAAGGTTGGCTGGTGGCCTACGTCTCCTTTGGGCCTCATGCCGGGAAGCTGGTCGTGATCATAGATGTGTTATTGATCAGAACAGGGCTTTGGTTGATGGACCTTGCACTCAAGTAAGGAGACAGGCTATGCCTTTCAAATGCATGCAGCTCACTGACTTCATCCTTAAGTTCCCACACAGTGCCCGCCAGAAGTATGTTTGACAAGCCTGGGAGAAACCGGCCCCGGCAATTCTCCCATCATTCTTAAACTTGACATCATAGACCATAATTACGAGAAAAAGTGACCCACAGCTTCAATGCAATGCCTATCAAAATTCCAATGGCATTTTCCACAGAAATAGAAAAAGACAATTCTAAAATTTGTATAGAAACACAAAAGTTCCTGAATAGCTAAAGCAGTCTTAAGACAGAATAACAAAGCTGGAGGCATCACACATCCTGGTTTCAAACTATATTACAGAGCCATATTAATCAAAACAGTGTGGTATTGGCATAAAAACAGACATAATAATCAGTGGAAGAAAACTGAGACCCCAGAAATAAATGGTCAATTAATTTACAACAAATGAATAAAGAATATACAATGGGAAAAAGATAGTGTCTTCAATAAGTGGTGCTGGGAAAACTGGATAGCTATGTGCAAAAGAATAAAATTGGACTCCTATCTGACACCATACACAAGAATCAACTCCAAATAGATTAAGACTTCAACATATGACCTGAAACCATAAATTTCCTAGCAGAAAATAAAAAGGGTTTTGATTGTGGCGATGATTGTTTGGATTTGACACCAAAAGCAAGGAAACAAAAGCAAAAACAAATAAATGGGACTACATCAAAGTAAAAATCTTTTGCTCAGCAGAGGAATCTATCAAAAAAATGAAATGGCAATCTATAGAATGGGAGTCAGCCATATATCTGATAAGTGGTTTATATCCAAAATATATAGGGAAATCATATAAATCTATAACAACCCCAATCACTCCAATTTTAAAAAATGGGCAGAGGAACTGAATAGATATTTTTACTAAGAAGACATATTAATGGCCAACAAGAAAAGGTGCCAAATATCACAAATTATCTGGAAAATGCAAATCAAAACATCAATGAGATATCACCTCACACCTATTAGAATGGCTACTATGTAAAAGACTAGTGGCCGGGTGCATGAAATTCGTGCATGGGGTAGGGTGGGGGAGGGGGGTGCGGGGGGTGTCCCTCAGTCTGGCCTGCATCCTCTCCAATCTGGGACCCCTTCAGCGATGTCCGACTGCCAGTTTAGGCAGTAGGACATCCCTCTCACAATCAAGGACCACTGGCTCCTAACAGCTCACCTTCCTGCCTTCCTGATCGCCCCTAACCACTCTGCCTACCAGCCTGCTCACCCCCAACTGCCAACCCTTGATGGCCTGATTGCCCTCAACTGCGCCCCCACCAGCCTGATCACCACCAACTGCCCTCCCCTCCTGGCCTGATTGCTTCTAACTTCCTCTGCCTTGGCCCTGCCACTATGGCTTTGTCTGGGTGGCAGCAACAGAGCTGGCTGGGGCTACAAAGGAAGCCAACCCTCAAACCTGAGGGAAGCCAAGCATCCCGCCTGCCCCTGCTGGCTCTGTGGCCACTGCCCAGAGGCAGGCCCTCAGCAGCCGGCCAGGGCTTACCGGAGGCTTGGCTTCCTTCATCGCTGGGGTGATGAAGTAAACCAAGCCTCCTGCCCTCTCCATGGCTCTGGCCAGCGCCACCATCTTTGTGGCTATGGGTGCTGCCATTGTTGTTGCAGAGTGATGGTGAATTTGCATATTATCCTTTTATTAGTATAGATAAAATATTATAAGTGTAGGTGAGGATTTGGAGAAAGGGGAAACCTTATACATTATTGGTGGGAATATAAATTGGTGCAGTCACTATGGAAGACAGTATGGAGAGTTATCAAAAAAAAAAACAACTCTCCATGATCCATATGGAAATCTATCAAGAGGCAATGAAAACAGGATCTGGAAAAGATATCTGTACTCCCATGTTCATTGCAGCATTATTCACAATAACCAAGATATGGAAACACCCTGTCTACAGATGAAGAGATAAAGATTAGGTGAGACATATATATCTACAGGGGTGGGAAAAACATTTACAGTTGTGAGTACAAGAAACAATAAAATAAACAATAAATAATCATATAGGAATAAACTTTATTTTGAATACTCACAACTGCATAGCTACTTTTGACGTGTGTGTGTGTGTGTGTGTGTGTGTGTGTGTGTGTGTGTATTCTGCCATGAGGGTTAGAAGAACATGTTTCAGGCAGCAACTCACCCTCAGGGCGAGGTATCAGGCAGGAACCCGCCCTCAGAGTGGAGGGTGGAAGTGAAATAATTTGTAATGGATCTATTATTGAAGCTACCTTTGGAAATACTATATCTATAGATAATATTAAAAATATATCTAAATGTGCAATTCTTTGTCCAAAAAATGAGCATGTTCAAAAATTAAGTGAAGAAATTTTGGATATACTCAATGGAGATTGTCACACATATTTGAATGAAGATTCCATCCTGTATTATGTACTTGAATGTTGCTAAGAGAGTAGATCTTAATGTTCTCACCACAGAAAAGATATAGTAATTATGGCACCTAATGCAGGTGTGAGCAAAGAGTATGATAGTGATTATTTTAAAATATATAAATGTATCAAATCAACACATTGTATACTTTAAACTTATACAATGGCACATGCTAATTATATCTCAGTAAAGCTGATGGGGGAAATCTAGGTGGAGTTCAGTGACAGTTGATTCTTCACTAGAGATAAGGAGCTGACAAGAATGGGTGAAAATCAGACTTCAGGTGATTAACGTCACACTAAGTGAAACCCCTCACTATATATGGACAAAGTCAACTCAGAGAGTGTGAGTGAGTTAGGCATGGCCACATCCTTGTTAATGACCTAACCAGTTCAGGCCCCCTATCAGCATAATCCTGTTGTAGCCTCCCTCCCTGCCTCCACACAGTGACTGGCTATTTTCCTCACCTTTTCATGACCCTCTCAGGGGAGAGACCTACAGAGATGGCTAGAGTAGGCCCTGTAGGAAAGTGTTCACACTCTCCCTGCTGTTCCATTTTTGATAGTTGGAGAAGCCATCTTTCCTTTGAGAAAGATGAGATTTTCATGTGATATCCTGGCACTAGGACCACCTTGGTGGCACTGTCCCAGGGAAGGAGGCTCTCAAGAGGCCAGTTTATAGAAAAAGACCTAAAAGCAAAAGGAGTTAAAATTAGTGATCCAGGCTAAAAGTGAAAACAGTCCTCGGAAACCTAAAATGCTCTTCTCCCATGAGGTTATAGCCCCTGAGGGGACAAGTGCTGGTGTCACAGGGACCTTCTGAGAACACCACTGCAATCCAAGGCTATGTTTTCCAGTGGAAATTTCCCATCCCACTGCCTCAGTGGTGAATGTTCCTGTCTCTTTAAGTTGTCACCCTTGGGCCCCCCTCCCTGGGCTTCCTGCCTCTGAGCTCTCAGAGGCAGGACACTTCCCCATGTGCTGGGAGGAAGAGCCTGCTGCACTCACAACTGGAGGACAGCAGTAGGTCAGGCCCTTCTGTGCCAGACTCAGAGCCTGTCACTGATTCTGCAGGAAAGGTGAGCGCCAACAGGGGAAGGGAGTGGGCCAGGGAATAGGAGCTGTGAGGACCTGGAAGAATTCAGTGCCTCCAAGAAGCTCGCTGAGTGAGCGCCTCCGTTCTAGTAGTTACCAGGAAGGGGAGTGGGATCTACTAGTAGAAAGAGTAACTCCGCACTGCTGGGTGTGTAAGGATACCTGAGTTTCACACACACAGCAGCTTGAGGAGCAGTGGCAAGCATCTCCTCCAGCCTGGATGCCCACTCTCTTGCTCAGACTAAGCCCCCTCCCAACCTACTCCCCTAACAAGGAAGAAAGGGGTCTGCTCACTCTCCTGCAGGAGCCAAAACATGCTTTAGAAGACAGCAAAGACTCCCCACCTGCATATCTGATAAGACAAAGAGATTTCCTTTTTTTTTTTCTTTATTGTTAGAAGTATTACATATGTCCTCTTTACTCCCCCAATGACCTCTTCTAGTCCACCCCTGCACTCCACCTCAGGCCTTCACCACCCTGTTGTCCTGGTCCATAGGGTATGCGTATATGCATACAAGTTGTTTGGTTGATCTCTTCCCACCCATCCACCCTCCCCCACCTTCCCTCTGAGGTTCAACAGTCTGTTCCACCTTTCTATGTATCTGGAAATATTTTATTCATTAGATTCCACATATGAGTGAAATCAAGTGATACTTATCTTTCTCTGACTGGCTTATTTCCTTTAGCATAATATTTTCCAGGTCCATCCATGCTGTTGCAACAGGTAAGAGTTCTTTCTATTTTATAACTGCATAGTAATATATTGTGTACTAGTAAATGTACTACAGTTTTTTATCCACTCATCTTCTGATGGGCAGTAAGGCTATTTCCAGATCTTAGCTATTGTAAATTAAACTGCTATGAACATGGGGGTGCATATATTCTTTCTGAATGGTGTTTCTGGTTTCTTAGGATATATTCCTAGAAGTAAGATCACTGGGTCAAATGGGAGTTCAATTTTTAATATTTTGAGGAAACGCCATACTGTTTACCACGGTGGCTGCACAGTCTGCATTCTCACTAGAAGTGGACAAGGATTCCCTTTTCTCCACATCCTTGCCAGCACTTGTCGTTTGTTGATTTGTTGATGATAAGCATTCTGACATGTGTGAGGTGATAGCTCATTGTCGTATTGATTTGCTTCTCTTGGATGATTAGTGATTGAGCATTTTTTCATCTATCTCTTGGCTATCTGTAGAGATGTGTCTGTTTAGGTTCTTTGCTCATTTTTTAATTGGATTGTCTTCCTTTTGTTAAGTTGTATGAGATTCTTATATATTTTGGAGATTAACCCCTTATCAAATGTATTATTGGAAAATCTGTTCCCCATGAACTGGGCTCTCTTGTCATTTTGTTGATGGCTTCTTTTGCTGTGCAGAAGCTTTTTATTTTGACATAGTCCATTTGTTTATTTTCTTCTTAGTTTCCATTGTCCTAAGAGATGTTTTGGTAAACAAATTGCTATCATAGATATCTGAGATTGCTGCCGATGGTTTTTTCTGAGGTTTTTATAGTTTCACCTCTTACATTTAAGTCTTTTATCCATTTTGAGTTTATTCTTGAGTATGGTGTAAATTGGTGGTCTAGTTTCATTTTTGCATGTATCAGTCCAATTTTCCCAATACCATTTACTGAAGAGACTATCTTTACTCCATTGTATGCTCTTGCCTCCTTTTTCAAATATTAATTGAGGATAGTGGCTTGGGCCAATTTCTGGGATCTCTGTTCTGTTCCATGGTCTATATGTCTGTTCTTGTACCAGATCCAGGCTGATGTGAGCACAGTGGCTTTGTAGTATAACTTGATATCTGGTATTGTGACTCCAACTTTGTTGTTCTTTCTCAAGATGGCTGTGCTATTCAGGGATATTTTTTATTTTCATATAATGGTAAATTCTATAGGTGTTTGTTCTAGATCTGTAAAATATGTCATTTGTATTTTAATAGGGATTGCATTGAATCTATAAATTGCTTTGGATAGTATAGACATTTTAATTATGTTGATTCTACCAATCCATGAGCATAGTATATTCTTCCACTTGTTTATATCTTCCTCTATCTCTTTTTTCAATGTCCTATAGTTTTCTGAGTATAGGTCTTTTACCACCTTGGTTAAATTTTTCCTAAGTATCTTAAATTTTTTCTTGCAATGGTAAAAGGGATTGCTTTATTAGTTTCTCTTTCTGAGAGTTCCATATTGTTGTATAAAAATGGCATCAATTTCTGCATTAAATTTGTATGCTTGCTATGTTGCTGAATTCATTTATTAAATCTAGTAGTGTGTTTATGGAGTCTTTTGGGTTTTCTATGTACAATATCATGTCATTTGCAAATAATGATAGTTTGACTTTCTCCATTCTAATTTGGATGTCTCTTACTTGTTCTTGTCTGATCACTATAGCTAAGACTTCTGGTACTATGTTGAAGAAGAGTAGTGAAAGTGAGCACCCCTGTCTTGTTCCTTTTTTAGTTTTACTTTATTTTATTTTTTCCCATTGAGTATGATGTTGGCTGCAGGTTTGTGATATCTGGTTTTTATTATGTTAAGGTATGATCCCTCTATTACCATTTTGCTGAGAGTTCTTAGTTTAAAAAGTGTTGAATTTTGTGATATGCTCTTTCTGCATCAATTGATATGCTCATGTGCTTTTTGTCTTGTAATCTGTTTATGTGATGTATCACAGTTATTGATTTGTGAATACTGTACTAGCCTTACATCCCTGGAATAAATCTTTTTAATGTGTTGCTGGATCTGATTTGATAATATTTAGTTGAGGATTTTAGCATCTTTGTTCATCAGGGATATAATTCTATATTCTGTAATTCTCTTTCTTTGTAATGTCTTTGTCTGGTTTTAGAATTAGGATAATACTGTCTCATAGAAAGAGCTTGGAAGTGCTCCTGTCTCTTGAATTTTTTGGAATAATTTGAGGAGGATAGGTATTATTTCTTCTTTGAATGTTTGGTAAAACTCCCCTGTGAAGTCCAGTCTGGACCAGGGCTTTTGTTTACTGGAAGGTTTTTTTAAAAAAAATTATTACTAATTCAATTTCATCAGTAGTTATCATACTATTCAGGTTTTCTGATTCTTCCTGATTGATTTTTGGAATATTGTCCTTTTCTAAGAATATGTCCCTTTCATTCAGGTTTCCCAGTCATTCATAGTAATTTTTTTTTATGATCCTTTGTATTTCCGTGGTGTCAGTTTTTTCTTTGCCTCTTTCATTTCTGATTTTGTTTGAGTCCTCTCTTTTTGTTTCCTGGTGAGCCTGGCTAGAACTTCATCAATCTTGTTCATTCTTTCAAAAAACTAGCTCTTGGTTTTATTGATCTTTTGTATTATTTTGTTTTGTTTTGGTTTGTTTTTTTGGTCTCTATGTCATTTATTTCTGCTCTGATCTTTATTATTTTCTCCCTTCTACTTACTGTGGGTTTTTCTTGTTGTTCTCTTTCTAATTATTTAAGTTGTTGGGTTAGATAGCTTATTAGAAGTTTTCCTTATTTTTTGAGGAGGCCTGTAGTGCTATGAACTTTCCTCTCAGGACTGCTTTTGCTGAGTCCCATACATTTGGGGTTGTTGTATGTTCATTTTCATTTGTTTCCAGGATGTGTTTTATTTCTTCTTTTATTTCTACTTGATGATCTCTTTGGTAACCTATTCATTTTTTAACAGCATGCTATTTAGACTCCATGTGTTTGAATGTTTTTTAGTGTTTTTATTATAGCTGATTTCTAATTTTTTGACATTGTGATCTGAGAAGATGCTTGACATGATTTTAATCTTGAATTTGTAGAAATTTAGCTTGTGTCCAAACATGTGGTCTATCATTGAAAATGTCCCACGTGCACTTAAGAAGAATGTATATTCTGTAGCTTTGGTGAAATGTTCTGAAAAGTCAATTAATTCCATCTGAACTAGTGTATCATTTAGGTTTGCTGTTTTCTTGTTGATTTTTTTACTAAAAGATCAATAAAGTGTTTGGAGTATTAAAGTCCCCTACCATGATTTTATTGCTGTCTATCTCTCCTTTTAAGTCCTCCGGAAGTTTTATTATATATTTAGGTGCTCCTATATTGGGTTCATACATATTTATCAAAGTTATATCCTCTTGTTGTATATAGCCCTTTAGTATTATGAAGTGGCCTTCCCTAGCTCTTGTTATGGCCTTCACTTTAAAGTCTATTTTGTCTGATATGAGTATTGCTACCCCAAATTTATATTTTTTTCCATTGGCCTGGAAAATTTTTTTCCATTCCTTCATTTTCAGTCTGTGTGAGTCATTTGTTCTGAGGTAGGTCTCTTGTAATATATATATCTAATAAAGAGGAAATATGCTAATTGACCCCCACACCATCTCAAATATGGCAGCGCCCACAACCAATAAGGAGGGAATATGCTAATTGACTCTGCCTCCCTCAAATATGTCAGTGCCCACAGCCAATAATGAGGGAATATGCTAATTGACTGTCCTGCCCTCAAAGATGGCGGTGCCCACAGCCACAAGATGGCAGCGCCCAGTCCCCTCAGCCCCGCCAGGGCGGTAGGCACATGGCAAGGCTGGGCCTACCCCCAGGTGGGCCCGGCCTTGCCACACACCTGCCTCCAGAGTCCCCCAGTCCCCTTAGCCCCCCACCCACCCAGGGTGGGCCCAAGGCACAGGCAAGCCTCAGATGGTGGCTGCCCAGCCAACACCTGAGGTGCAGGCAAGCCTCAGATGGCAGCTGACCAGCTGCCCAGGGCTGCCTGAGGCTCAGGTAACCAGGGCTGGCCTAGGCTTATGCTGCTGGCAATGGCAGCAGCAGAGATGTGATGGGGTGTCGCCTTCCCCTGATCACCGGATCACCTCCCATCCCTGAGGGCTCCTGGACTGTGAGAGAGAGTAGGGCGGACTGGGTGACACCACCTCCAGTGCATGAATTTTCATGCACCCGGCCTCTAATATGTATATATATACTAGAGGCCCAGTGTACGAGATTTGTGCACTGGGTATGGGTCCCTAAGCCCAGCCTGCACCCTCTTACAGTCCGTGACCCCTCGGGGAATGTCCACCTGCCACCTTAGGCCCGATTCCTCAGGGGGCAGCGGGCCTAAGCCAGCAGTCAGACATCCCTCTCACAGTCCGGATCTCTTGCAGTCCTGGACCCATTGCTCCTTACCGCCCACCTGAAGCAGAGGCAGGAGAGGCTCCCATCACTGCCACTGTGCTCAACAGCTATGAGCCTGACTTCTGGCTGAACAGCGCTCCCTCTGTAGAAGCACACTGACCACAGTGAGTGTCTGCCCCTGATGGTCAGTGCGCATCATAGCAACTGTTCGGTCCACTATTTGGTCAATTTGCATATTATGCTTTTATTATACAGGACTAGGGGCCCGGTGCACGAAATTCGTGCACTGGGTGTGGTGGGGGGAGTGTCCCTCAGCCCAGCCTGCCCCCTCTCACATACTGGGAGCCCTCAGGCG
>NW_006288972.1:245739-261257 GCF_000327345.1 Myotis davidii | reverse complement strand
TCAGTGTGCAATTAATTTGCATATAGCCCTGATTAGCCAATGAAAAGGGTAGCGTCGTATGCCAATTACCATTTTTCTCTTTTATTAGTGTAGATATGTCTTGTTTTCTTCTCCATTAAGCTACCTTATGTCTTTTTATTGGAGCATTTAATCCATTTACATTTAATGTTATTATTGATAGGAACTTGTTTGTTGCCATTTTTATTCTTTATGCCTATGTTCCTTTTCCCATTTCTATTTCTTCTTTTTACAACAGTCCTTTTAGCATTTCTTGCATTGCTGGTTTGATAATAATAAACTCCACTGGCATTTTTTTTGTCTGCGAAACTCCTAATTTCAACTTAAATTTTGAATGATAACCTTGCTGGATAGAGTAGTCTTGGATTCAGTCCCTTGCTTTTTATTATTTTGTATACTTCATGACACTCCCTTCTGGCCTGAAGTGTTTCTATTGAGAAAGAAGCTGATAGTCTAATGGGAGTTCCCTTGTAGGTAACTTTCTATCTCTCTCTTGCAATCTTTAAGATTCTTTCTTTTCTTTAATGTTGCCATTTTAATTATGATTAGCTTTGGTTGAGTCTTTTTGGGTTCATCTTTATTGGGGCTCTCTTCGCTTCCTGGATTGTGTGACTTTTTCTTCCCCAAGTCAGGGAAGTATTCTATCATTATTTCTTCAAACAGGTGTTCTATTGTTTGCTCAGCCTTTTCTCCTCCTGGCACCCCTATTATGTGGATTTTGCTTGTTTGTTTCATGTTGTCCAAAATCCCCTTTAAACTCTCCTCATGCTTATTAATATTTATTTTATTTGCTGCTCTGAATGAGTGTTTTTTTTCTACCTTTTCTGCCAATTCACTGATTTAGTCCTCAGCTTTTTCTAGTCTATTGTTGAATCCTCCATGGTGTTCTTTATTTCAGTTATGTTGTTACTCATTTCCAATTGATTCTCATTTATTCTTTCAACCTCTCTTTTCATGTTGGTGTAGATCTCATTAAATCCCTTAATATTCTCATTAATTTCTTTATTATTATATTGCTTGTAGTTCTCACTGAATTGTTTGAGCACTCTTATAACCATTACTCTGGAGTATTTATCTGACTTGCCTCCATTTCATTTAGTTCCTTTTCTGGCAATTCCTCCTTTTCTTTCATTTGGGAGTTGTTTCTTTGTCTCCCCATTTTGTGTTTGTCTCTATGTATTAGATTAAACTGCTATGCCTCCTGAATTTTTGGGGTGGTCTCATGTAGCAGGTGTTTTGTGAGACCCAGTGGTGCAGCCTCCTAAATCTCCTGAGCAGGGTGCTCTATGATAGCCCCTAACTTGAGTTATTTTGGTTCTCCTGTTGTAGTTCAGTCTTAAATATTATTGTCCCATTCATGGATGGAGTCTCCTCTCAGGCTGGCTGACTCTGTGGCTCACCCACAACCATGTCATGCAAGCTGTTGTGGAGGAGCTGATCAAAAAGAAGGAAATTCCCAAAAACAGGATGTTTAGGAAACCCCGAACTAAATGAATATACTTGGTCCCTTGGAGGTTTAACATATAAGATCCTATGTGTTTTCCATTCTTCTGTGATAGTATGTGTTTGTGACCCCATATTTTGCTCTCTGGACCTTTCTCTGGAACTTTCTAAATCCCACTCCAAACTCTTTGGGAAGTTCTAGAGGGTGTACCCACAGGTACTGTTGTTAAAGACAACTCTCTAAGACACTAGAGTGATGTTACCAGACAGCACCCTGAGTCAGTGGAAGAGGGCTGTTCCCAGTCTTGATCCTTGTTTTCTCATATGAATGAATTTATGTGAGACATCTTGACTGCATTGTGTAAAGCCAATTTATTAAAGCATGCACCTTTATTGAAAAAGCAAACCTATAAATCTGGCTTATGAAGCTCAGAAGGGCTCTCAAATAATCTGAAGAGCAAGTTGGGTGGGGGTGTGAGGTGTTATATACCCACCTGTTGACTAAATTCCTCTGCTAACTATTTTGGTACAGATTAATTCTCAAGGTTCCTGTTTTTACTTTGTTGTGGCCTTCCCAGAATTCATGAGAAGCACCTGGCAACTTTATCTTGCCAAGCCTTGAGACTGCTGGCTTCTCTGCTTAGGTAGTAAATCTGCCCTTTTGTCCATTTTCCCTTTCCCCTTCCCTTTCTGCATTCTCTCATTAGGGAGGTTTTTTAACCATTTGCTCTTGTGTTCTTAGCTGGGAAAGATAATGGTTTGTGAGTTACAAGCTGGATGTAAATTGCCCACACTGTTTGGCCTTGTTTTAACTTAACTGTCTCAGTTTCTCTATATCTCCTTCCCTGGAATCCTATAATATTGTGAGTTCCCTGTACCTTCTCATCTCCTATAGCCAGAATTCCTTACATTAGCTAAATGTCTTGTCTTTTCACTGCCTCTGTAGCTCTATCTCTATTTCTTCTCTGGTTTCAGTCATGGGATTGTGTTGATTTCCATGGGAGTGAACATTACTTAAGTCTTTGGGCGTGAGGGGAGTTCCTGCAGATACTTGAACACCTTTGAATTGAGGACCAGGACAGCCCATCATCTAAGTCTTTTAGCAAGAGACAAGGTATTCAGCCTGCCTTGTCCTTTGCTTCTCCTTGTGCAGTGCCAACTGTAGAGAACACAATAACCTGTGGTAACCAGGTGGACAACATGAAGAGGTAGAATTTTAAATGGAAGGAGAAGTACAGAAAGGACTCAGACAAAGTGTCAGGGAGGCTGAACAGTCACAGGCCTGAGGGCACAAGGCAGCTGGGAAAGGCCAGATTCTGTTCTGGGGAGCATGTAATTGAGGGGTTTCATTGTCCTGAGGCTGGAGAGGCAGGCTGAGGACAGACTGCACTGTGCACAGGGACTCAGTGAGCACAGAGTGTTTGTATTAAATACTGACTGATTGGCTAGAACCACTTTACTTGTAGAAGTCTCAGCTTGGGGGCAGGATATCAGGAATTGATGTGAGGGCGTGTCCTAATCTCTCCAGGACACCGAACATATTTAAACAGATTGAGACAGGACAGTGATTTGACTCTTGAGAGCAGAGTCAGAGGCTGCAGGTCACCTGGAACATAGGTTTCTTCTCCAATTTCCAAAACAAAAATTCCAATTCTCTTCTTGTCTGTCTCCCAGGCCAACTACCTAAGTGTTTCCCTTTTCCTTGCCAAAATTTTCCACTTCTCATGGTTTTCCAAAGTCTCCCTAGGCTGCTAAATCTCCTGAAAAGACGTAGTATCTACAGCTTTGGTCACTAACATAGAATTACCTGGGAAAATTTAGTATCTAAAATTTTCTCACTGACATAGACTGTTACAATCTCCCCTCTACCCTTTGCATTTGACGTCCCTTAAAAGGCAAAACCAAGGTCACCAAACCCTCTCATAGTCCAAACCCATCCCAGCCCTTCCAAAGTCCTTCCATCTATTCCAGTGACTGCAAACCTTTTGAGCTCAGTGTGTCAGCATTTTGAAAAACCCTAACTTAACTCTAGTGCCATGTCACATATAGAAATTTTTTGATATTTGCAACCATAGTAAAACAAAGATTTATATTTTTGATATTTATTTTATATATTTAAATTCCATTTAACAAAAAAAATCAACCAAAAAAATGAGTTCACGTGTCACCTCTGACACGCATGTCATAGGTTCGCCATCACTGCTCTGTTCTGACATTCAGGGGAAACAGGAACCACAACTTTGTCACTGTGGTGTCACTAACTCTTTGGATTTGGCCTGACATAATGTAGGTTGTTATACCTATTTGAGGAATGAATGAATGAACGAACGAATCAACAAATTGTGTTTGGGACTCTTTCAGGTAAGCATGGGAGGACGGAAGATGGCAAGAGATGAAGAAAGTGCCTATGGTAAGAATAAATGCACTGCATACTTGCCCCCAGGTTTGAGTTCTTGGTAATGAGGGGAATGGGTGAACTCAGAACTGAACAGACAACCCCAAAAGGCTCTCTGAGGTGTCTGGAGTGAAAAAGCAAGAGCCCTGAGATGGGCATTTTAGCTTGGTCTTTGCCCCTGCCCATTTCAGAGAAATGAACTTGACTACGCCTTCATTTCCCAACTATAAAATGAGGATAATAAACGTACTCTGATCTCCACAGAAGAGGGTGTAGAGGGTACCAGATCATGCAATAAATGGAAAGTGACTCACCAGGTAGAATGTTAGAGAACCAGGATGGAGGGTTAAACAGGTGTCTCATTAGCAGGCAGCAGGATTAGCAGGCAGAAGGAAGAAGGAAGGAGGTGATCTCATCCAATCCTCTCAATACCCCAGAAGAAACTTGTTACTGTTATTCCTGTTTTTGAGCAAAGGTTTATTATTTAGATTAAGTACCTTCCAAGGTGGCTCAGTTGGCCAATGGCAGGTCTATGAGTCAAACGCAGACTGTTTGGGACTCCAGATAGCCCTTCACCCCCAGGCTATTGCCCCTTCCTGATCATCTTCCTGGGCTGGAATCTGGGAGAAGTATAGCAGAGGCCACTGAAGCCTCAAATAAAGACAGCTCTGCAGAGTGTGGACCACCAGGGATGATGGAGGTGAAGTCATGTCTGGAATGATGAAAGGGATCCCCTAGAGAAAGGCCCTCCAGGTGTTGAGCATCTACAGGTGCACATGGTGAAGCCAGGATGACAGGGATAGATGGTGAAGATCCTCCTGAGATTAGTAAGGCTTTGGTTGGAAAAGCAGAGTTGAGGCACTGTGGCTCTTGTTCCAAGGGCTTCCGGGTCCAGACAACCAGGATACATTGCTTTAAGGTTTGGAAGCTCACAGATGACTTGTCCTCCAGGTTCCGAAGACACCACGCAGGCCCTGCAGGAGCCCCGGCTGAGGCTCATCCTGGTGGGGAAGACAGGGGCTGGGAAGAGCGCCAGCGGGAACAGCATCCTGGGCCACAGGCGGTTCATCTCCAGACTCTCAGCCACTTCGGTGACCAGAACCTGCGAGGTGGGGAGCTGCAAGTGGGACAGGTGGCACGTGGAAGTCATGGACACCCCAGACCTTTTTAGCTCCCTAGTCCCCAAGACAGACCCGGGGTGCCAGGAGCGAGCTCGCTGCTACCTGCTGTCGGCTCCTGGGCCCCATGCGCTGCTCCTGGTGACTCAGCTGGGCCGCTTCACTGCGCAGGACCAAAAGGCCGTGAGCGCACTCAAGGACCTTTTTGGAGACAACGTGGTGAAGCGCACCATCTTGCTGTTCACGCGCAAGGAGGACCTGGCCGGCGGCTGCCTGCAGGAGTACGTGCGCGACACGGACAACCGTGCCCTGCGGGCTCTGGTGGCCCAGTGCGAGGGCCGCGTGTGCGCCTTCGACAACCGGGCAATGGGTGGGGAACTGCAGGACCAGGTGCAGGAGCTGCTAGTGCTGGTAGAGCGCCTGGTGCGGGACCACGCGGGTGTTCCCTACTCCAACGATGTGTATCGCCTGGTGCAGGAGCTGGCCTTCTCCAGCCCCGAGGAGAAGCTGAGAAGGGTGGCAGAGAGGCTGGCAAGCCCCGTGCAGAGGCGACAAGGGCGCGGGCTGCTGGGCCGGCTGTGTGGGTGGGTGAAGGCTTGGAAGCGGGGCACAGCCATGCTGCTGGGCGTCCTGTTCCTGCTTTGTGTACTGTTCTCCAGACGCTGGTCTCAGGCCGTGGACGAGGTCCGTCCTGAGTGACAGAGTGGATTCAAGTAGGACTTGGAACCATCACCTGACAATCACACTCTTCCCTGGTGTCTGTGAGTCCAGGGCCCGCAGGCTTTCCTTGTGTCCCTCACTGGCAGTAACCTACCAACCCAAAGACAAAAATCCTGACCGCTCCCATCTCCCCTCAACCCTGCCCCTAGGACCTGGCCCTCCCTGAGCTCTTCTTACTGGAGCCCAACAAGTGATGCTCTTGCCTGTTTT
Source organism: Myotis davidii (assembly GCF_000327345.1). Lineage (NCBI taxonomy): Eukaryota > Metazoa > Chordata > Mammalia > Chiroptera > Vespertilionidae > Myotis > Myotis davidii. The sequence continues at coordinate 255,353 of NW_006288972.1, read as the reverse complement.
CCACTAACCTCAGGCTGCTGTCCCAGGTCCTGGAATCATCCCTGGTCTCCTCAGAGGACCAAGGGCCAGAACCAACACAAAGCCTCAGTCCAGACCCATTTATTTCAATTGAATCTGAATTGCATGAATAAAGCCTTGGACATTCACTTGTGTTAACGAAAATCAATATTTGTAGATGTTTGTTCATCTGCTTAAATGACCATTGAACAAAGACACTGCTCTGTCATTCTTAACCCCTTCTGCAAAAACCACGCATCCAAGTGCACACACACATTGGGGTAAGTACCCACAAGAAGACAAGACACTGAACTGTCCATCTGTCCCAGGAAGGGATGCCTCCCCCTCCATCTCCATTCAGACCCCTTCACAGTGTGAATGCAGAGTTTCTACAAGTCCAAGAAAACTTCAACCAGAGACTTGAGTCTTTAGGAGCCACTGAGGCCCTGTGGAAAATGTATTTCCAAAGAGGAGTTTTCTCACTGGCTGACACACTCATAGGGTGTGAGTATGCTTTTCAACTCAGGGGTAAATTTTAAAAAAATATAAGATTTGGAAATTTTTATTTCAATCTCAAAAAAAGGGGGGGCAAACAGGTCTTTGTGGACTAAGTATTGGTGACACAAGGTGAGGAAAAGAGTTCCATGCAGACCTGGGGGAGTTAACTCTCTGAACCAGGTAAAATGAGCCAGGTTAGCATGGCTCATCTGTTCACCCACACTTGCTCTGTCTCAGCATCTCCACCTTCATATACAAACTCAATACTGCTGGGTAATTCCAGACCTCTTCCCTACAGTATCCTCCACCTGGTGCCTTCTCAAACAGAGATTCTCAGGTCCTTTATGCCTTCCCATCACTAACGAGACATGTAACAGGGGAAAATTAACTGCCATAGCTGAGTACATATGGAACAAGAGGCCCACAAGACCTGCCCAGAAACCTCTGGGATCATGAAGAGGAATGCCAGTGCCAATTGCTGAGACTTGGCATTCCCTTGGCTGCCAAGGACACTGTGGTCCAAGGGTGCTGCACAGATCCCAGCAAAGGCACTGATAAGGGATCTTGATTTTAGTTTTGTCCACTTGTCAATATCTTTTTGCAAGAAAACTCTTGCTGATGAAGGAGATGGTCACTGATGAAAATAAATGAGAAAAAAAGAATAGCAAAGTGTCTAGTGTGAGCAATGAAACTGCATCTTGATTATTGTGTTTTGGCGTGATAGGAATGGAGCACAAAGAATCCCCAAGGGGCAGTGATTGAGGTGATTGGGAATGTAGGAAGGAGCACCTAGGGATTCCAGAGGACAGGCACACCCTACTATGGCTGCTATCCAGACCATTAGGGAAGAGAGTGTGTTTGCTGCCTACACATCAAAAAAGACAGAGATTGGGAGAGTAGATTAAAACACATGAACCAACCATATGCTGCTTATAGAAAAGTCCTTTCAAATATTATGGTAGAAACATGTTGAAAATTAAAGGATAGAAAAGGTAAGTGGTGCAAATATTACTCATGCAAAAGGAAGAAGAAATGGCTGTATTGATAGCAAATAAATTAGGTTTCAGAATACAGAAAATTACCAGAGACAGAGAGGAACATTATATATCAGTACATAGCTCACTCCACCAAGCAGACAGATGTGTTTTCCCAAGCAACAGATATGGGAAATATGTGAAAGAGAAACTGACAACTGAAAGGATAAATAGAAAAATCCACTATTATAGTTACAGACTTCACCACCCCCTTAACAATTGACAGAACAGCTACATAAAAAATGAGTAAGGATCTAGAAGAATTCCATTAATACCTCAATCAAGGGATCTATTGATATTTGTAGAAGTTAATATTTGCAGAAGACATATTTTTTCAGGTGCACATATACCAAGACAAGCCATATCCTGAGCCATAAAGCAAATCTCAGACAAAAAAAGAATTGAAATCATGTGGGCTATGTTCTCAGGCCACAATGGAATTGAGCTGGAACTCCAGTGGAAAGGTAACAGAAATATCTTCTTCACTACCCTATCAGCAGTATCAAGACTCCCTAAACCGTCATCAGAATCTGAGAAAAGACCCCGTTGATTGTCCTCCAAAGTCAAAAATCTATGTCTGAATAGGAACTTTTCTGGGTATGGAAGACACTCAGGACACTATCACTAAAGGATTGTAGAGCAAGGGGTACATGCCCATTTCCCCGATTTTTTGCTACCCATTGCTGAAGCAAATCTCCTTTGTTATGGGAAGAGCAGATAATGTTCCCCACCTGTCTGTCCCCTGGTCCCAACATTCACTCACTCCTTTTCCACTCAGAGGACAGATGACCTTGCTCAAGAAGAGACAACTTCAGTCTCTGCTCACCCCTGGCCAGCCCTCGCTCACCAGTGAGCATGATCAGCCTGGTGTAATTTAGCCTCTTCATACAAGTTCTAAGAGCAGCAGCCTGGTCAGGGGGGAGATACCATCCTGGATGAGTTAAGAATCAGCCTCACAGAACACTGGCAACATGAAGGGTCATATCTCTACAAGGCTGTGAACAGCCTCCTACTCCGTCCACTCACATTGGTTATGGGAGATCTTTAAACAGAAGAGACTGTCTATTTCTGACAAAGGAGGAAATGGGGGCCTAGAAAGTATAGATGGCACGCAGCAAGCCACACTCTGCCATGCATTCTTGCTAAGAGTTTAAATGTAGCACAATATTTTTCAAGCATAGCTTCAGGAGGAATGAGCTTCACAGGAACCCAACCCAATACCACAATTGTAGCCAACTGTCAAGAAGAAATCAATGCTAATTGACCAAATAGTGTATAAAAGCACTGGCTATGCCTCCCTTTGGAGAGACAGAGTTTTGGATGTGAATCGCCCCTCTCTTTTACTTGCTAACGGAAATAAACTACCTTGTGACACCACTTTTTGTTCTTAAATAGAACGTCCCAAGCAGGAAACCCTTAAGTTCAGTAACATCATGAAACTTTAGCCACAAAAGTGTCTAGGGCCAGGACAGATTCAGAGATATAGGATCAAAGAGTTGCTGGTGAGTTAACAGTAGTTAGTACAGATGACAACAAAACAATGGTTTCCTGCTGTGAAGGACAAACACTCTGCTACTTCCAACAAATGAAGAAAGTGCTATAGTGCAAGGACTAAAATGACCCCATTTATGATGAGTTTGGCCTTGTAGACAAACTCTTTTCAAGGCAACAATTTGCTTGTTGCTTCTTCCTATGTGATCCTAAATTTAAGATAAAGAGAAGTATTAAGTGTTAAAAAAACAAACTTACTTCCAAAACAATAGCCACTAATTTTACATACTTTTCTTGGTGCCCAGGTGAGAAGGAGCTCAATGTAACTATTACACGTGCCACCAGGCTATGTGTTAATAACAGGTACAAGGTTCTGCATTATGGTGCCTATTCCCTGAAGAAATTTTCACACCGTATTTCCAATGGACTTGGTCACTTATCCAGCGGTTGTTAGTGAAGTGCCCAGCAAGGAACCCATATTGGAACGACCTTTAGACTCAAAAACTCTGAGCAAAAAACAAGTCCCTGGTCTCAGGCCATACCAGAAGTCACCCAGAGGGTGAAACCACAAGTGCAAAGTATAAGCCAATGTCAAAAACAGTCACCTAGAAAACAAATGACAATGAGACCAAAAGCTGCAAAACAGGAAGCACAGCACAAAACGACTTTCTCAGGCAACATCATGAGACTGTGAAATAAAGAAAATCAAGAATGAAAAAGAAAGAGAAAGCAATCAGATAACTGAAATAACAGGCAGCAGAAGGTAAACAGCTAGGAAAACCAGTTGGAGAACATTCAAAAGGAAACAGCCCTTTTCCTGAAGCTAGGAAATTTGAATTGAGTCTTTTAAGTAGTCAAAGAAAACAAATAGGTACCAGAAATAACCACAAATATGTCTTCTTTAAATCTGATGGGAATAACATGAATGTTTTTTGGTCCACATTTGATATTTGTCCATAATGTATCCAATATTCCAAATATGTGAGAAATTTAAAAAATTGTTAAATTGACTTTTCCTGCCTTTTAATATAAAGTGGAGAGGATGGAGAGTGAGGTTTTGATTCATTGTTTTTTAAACCAAAGCAGGACAGTCTAAAAAAGATGTATCATTTTTATTCACTAAGACAGAATCTCATATACACAAACTAGAGGCCCAGTGCGTGAAATTCATGCATGGTGGTGGGGGGTGGGTGTCCCTCAGCCTGGCCTGCACCCTCTCCAATCTGGGAACCCTTGGGGGATGTCCGATTGCCAGTGTAGGCCCAATCCGATGCCACAGGATTGGGCCTAAACCGGCAGTCAGACATCCCTCTTAAAATCCAGGACTGCTAGCTCCTAACCATTCACCTACCTGCTTGCCTGATCACCCCTAACTGCTCTCCCCTGCTGGCCTGATAGCCCTAACCCTCTCCCTGCCTGCCTGATCACTGCTAACCACCTCTGCCTGCCTGCCTGCCTGCCTAATGCCCCTAACCACTCTCCCCTGCTGACCTGATCACCCTTAACTGCTCTCCCCTGCCAACCTGATCACTCCTAACTGATCTCCCCTGCTGACCTGATCACCCCTAACCACTCTCCCCTGCTGGCCTGATCTCCCCTAACCGCTTTGCCTGCCTGCCTGATGGCCCCTAACTGCCTCTGCCTTGGTCCCCACCACTGTGGCTTTCTCCAGAAGGACGTCCAGAAGACATCCAGTCTATCTGGTCTAATTAGAATATTACCCTTTTTATTAGTATAGATATATCTTTGCAGAATACTGATCTCATGCAATGAATGGTGAAGTAATTCCTCTTCTGGTTTTCAAAAGTGTCTGCAATGTATTGGTGTTAATTCCTTAAATGTTTAATGAATTCACCAATGAAGCCAACTGGTACTGGGCTTTTCTTTGGTTATAGGGTTTTATTTTAACTTAACCTCTGTACTTGTTATAGGTATATTCAGATTTTATTTTGGCTTGAGTCACTTTCAGTAATCAGTATCCTTCTAGGAATCTAATGTACAGCATAAAAAAGCAAAGAAAAAAAATAAAATTTAGTTAGCAGTTAGCTGACAGCTTCCTACTACAAGAACCGACATTAACTTTTGAGAGAAAGCCATGCCCTTCCCAGGCCCAGCTCAGCAGAGCTCCCAGTGTCTGCTCAAGCAGGATGTGGCTAAAGGTCAGTCTTGGCCCCAGAATTCTCTACTGCATAGGCACAGGCTTTGTCAGATCTGGGGATCTCTTTGCCCAACCCAGCTATTACTTTCCTTTCCTTTTCAAATGTGAGATCTTAGTGAGGTCTGACACTTCCTCTGCCCCATGGAGTGGCTGTGCCTGGCAGCCCAGAGCTTGGTGGAGCAAGTGCTGGACAGCGGGAGCCAGGGATGCTGGTCTGGTTGCGCCATTGGATGGTGGTGGGCAGGTTGGGGAGGCCACGCTGCTGAGTGCCTTGGTCCTGTTCTGCCTGCTACTTGCCCGGCTCCAACTCAGGCCAGGACCCACAGTGCAGGGCTACACCTGGCAAGACAGGAACCTGGAGCTGAGCAGAAACTAACACTTCCTTCCACAGGAATTCTATGACTGCAGACAGAGTTTTAATGACACAGAAAATTGAACCCTATCAACTTTGCAAAGGCCCAAAGTTCACTTTTTAAGGTTTCAACTCTCCCTTTTGACAAGAGGCACACCGTTTTAAAATTAATTTGTCTAACTACAAAACATCCTAAAGTGTTTCAGTAGTCTTCATGCATCTTTCCTCTCTTGAAAAATAGAGAAATTGCTGGTTGTTTTTAGTAGAAAAAATGGATTCGTGGCAAAGAGAAAAAAAAAATTTATTTTTAGCTTTCTTTTTTTTTTTTTTTTTTTAGAATTTTAGACACTCTCTTCCTCCGTTAGGGCAGCTGAAAAGAAAGAAAGGAAACACCATGGCCTAGGTGGCTCATAAACAACAGAAATGCATCTTCCACAGTCTGCGGGTTGGAGGTCCAAGATCAGGTTGCTGCATAGTTAGGTTCTGGTGAGGGCTCTCCTGGGGTTGCAGACTGACAACTTGCATTTATAGCCTGCATTCCATTTTCTGGCATGCTTTGTGGCTCTTACAAAAAAAACAAAACTAAACTAAATTAAACTGAACCAAACTAAGAAGCCTTGTCTGCTCTTGGAGAATCCAGGGAGTAGCTGGTGCTTTGGCAGAAGCTGCAGAGCAGCAAGGTGAGGCTGGCGTGGCTGTACCATCGAGTTTGACAGGGGATGGGCCAGCCCACGAAAGTTCTTCAAGGCCACATCATTGGAAAACCAGATGCCATCGTTAGATTGTGTAAGAACCAACCAACCAACCAAGCAAGTAAATAAATAAGGCTTTCCTTGTTTCTATTCTGAATGTGGGAGAAGAGTTTAAAGAAAGGCATTTCCTTATCTTAGCCATGCATAGGACTCACCTTTACACAGCACTTTGATGCCACAAGCGGAAAAGGGCCCAGGAAGGCCCAAGGGGGGCGCTACTCGGTTGGGTGTGTTGCAAGGAGAGACCAAGGGTGGGGAACCTGAGGGGCATGCTGGCTGCAGCAGTGAGGGGCTCTGTGGAGCATGGCTGAAATAAAGTCCATTGTTAACTCCTGTTTTCAGCAGCTATGCTGGGTCCACTCAGGAGCTCCGAGCTTGGGAGGGTTTCCTTTGATGACCAGAGGCTCATAGAGGAGCTGGCATTGGGGGAACAAATGGTTGTTAATATTTTATGATGTAAATAACCTCATGAACTTTGAGGGATAATTATCATTAACTTCCTTTGACTTAAAGAGGAAAATAACCTACTGAGAGTTAAGCAATTTCCTAAGGGCAAATATTGACAAAAATCGGAATTGGAACTTATTTTCCTTACTGGCCCCTCTGAGCATTTTCACCAATCCAGGCTTTTCATGCAACTTAAACTACTTCTTTACTCACCTGTTTATCCAATTTATACTACATATATGTCCTTGAAAATCATAACTTAATTATTTGGGACTACATCATTCTACTAAAACAAAATAAACTACTTTAATCAGTTCCAAATGGAAATGGCATAGTGTAAAATATTTTATATTTTTTTAAACTATGACACTTTCTGATGGAGCTAATGAGAATATAATGCTATGAACATGGTCATGTTGAATTAACTGTTAATCCTCACCTGTGTATATTTTTTCCATTGGTTCCTTTAGAGAAAGTGGAAGAAAGGGAAGGAAGTAAGAGAGAGACATAGATATGAGAGACATCAATTGATTGCCTCCCACAGGAGCCCTGACATTGGCGACTGATCAAACCAGCAACCCAGGTAAATACCCCTGACCTGGAATTAATCCCGAGACCCTTCAGTGCACAGGCCAATGTTCTAACCACTGAGAACACTGACCAGGGCCCGAGATAATTTTGAACTGAACCTTCCTCAATGACCCTTCTCAGGTATCACTTTGACTAAGGTTCAATGTTAGGTCTAAAAAATGTCTGGGCCTCAGAGATCACATTCTATTGCGAATAAGCTCCTTTGAAAAATAAGATTTAAAAAATTTTCAAATAATCAAAAATATCCAAATAATCAGGACTAAGTTTACTAGAACTGTAGCTCTGGAGAACTCATGTCTTTTTAGTATACTTGGTAATACAAAGATTACCACAGTACCTATCATTTAAATTGTTGAGTTTTTCAATATTTTGGCATTTGCAATAACAAATAGACACAGACAATAGGGTGGTGAAGGCCTGGGGCAGGAGGCAAGGGCAGGTTGGAGGGGGTCAATGAGGGAGATAGGGCGACATATGTAATACTTTCACCAATAAATATTTAAAATATATTTTGGCATTTGCTTACTCATAGAAAGATTTCAAACAGCTGCCATAATGGAATGGCTATTGCACAAAGAGCGGCATGAAATTCCCATTTGTTTGTCAGTTGTCTTGGCAAGAAGAGTCAAGTTTGGGTGCTTGATGATTATTACTGTGAAAATATTATAATAATGGTGGCAGGTATTTATATAAACTGCAAAGAGAGCAGCTAAATGTCACATGGCATCCCCAATCTGATTCTCAAATTGTGCTCTCAATAATTTGAAGCATTTATTCTTAGAGAGAATGTTTAACAGTTTCTCCTCATGGTCAAAAGCATTTCTTTAGTGATTTTTCTTTTTCAGAAACTTTGATTCTGACCTTGTCATCTTTGTCCCCATTAGATAATACAGTGCCTGGCATGTAAAATGGGGTCAGCAAATGTGTGGAAAAATGAATGATGGCATTGACTTTTCCATACCCCTCCATACACTAGGTTCCTAGTTACGGACTTCTGACCATTGTCTGAACTTTCTAGCACCATCATCTTCTTATTATAAAACAGCTGCAATCCACCATTCCATCTAGTAAAGTGTTCTTTCAGGCTGTGCCTTAAAGGACTTCCCCCTGCATTCAAGGCTAGGCCCTCTGACCCCACTTTTGTATATTAGGTGGTTTGATGCTATAAATCAATTTCTTATGTAATAATCAGTATAAAACAGCACCTATAAGAAGCGCTTCCTTGGTCTGCAAATATTTCAAATAGAACTATTGGAATTGACCAACAGAATGTGGGAGCCTAAGCCCATATTGTGTTCTTTATCTATCTTTGTAAGGTAATTGCTCTGTGTTCACTGCTCCAGCCTTAAATGTGCAGTCAGTTGACAAACAGGAACATAGCCCTGCTCCCGGTTGCCACCAGAATAAACCCATAGAAAATGCTCCGATCCTTATAAGCCCCACAGGCTGCTCTGTCTGATGGCAGAGAGGGGGAAGCCAGCACCTGGGGTTGCAGAGGCCATCAATGTCAAGTTCTTAGAGTTGGTCTTCCAGGCCCTCTGTGGATCAGTAGTGCCTGTCTGTCTCCAGTAAGTAGGAACATTCTACAAGAAGAGCCTTGAGAAGTGCCTTGGGGAGCAAGGCTGAGCAGGTGCTCCTGTGATGGATGCTAGGGTGGGATGGGGGGTAGGGCTCAGGGGGCTAGTGTCCAATAGGAACTTTTCTGTGTCGCAGGGGCTTGTTTCTGAATCTGGTGGGGTTAGGGGTCCATCACTGCCTGCTAGCCTCTTCCTCCACACATTGCTTATTTACACGTCATTAAAAGGAAATGGGAGGTGGCCTGGCAGCTGGAAGACTCTGACAAGAAACATCAGATTAAGGGAACACAGCAAGCAGCCCCCGCCCTCTGGTCTCTAGATACTGTTTGGCCACCCACTCCAAGGACCTGTCCTCATTGCTGGGGTTGGTGGTGGGGGGAGGGGGGCATTCAGCAATCCCCTTTCTTTTTTTTATTATTGAACATACTTGTATTTTTTTATTTTATTTTTTTCTTTATTGAATAAGATAATAAAAATGTGTCTTTATCCCCCTAATGTCTCCTCATCCCCCCAATACTGCCCTCACCCTCCCCCCTGTTGTTCACATCCATCACTTATGCTTATATGCATGTATACAAGTCCTTTGGTTGATCTTTCTCCATCAACCCCACCCTCCCCTGCCTTTCCTCTGAGTTTTGAGCATCTGATCGATGCTTCTCTGTCTCTACATCTGTTTTTGTTCATCAGTTTATGTTGTTCATTATAATCCACAAATGA
>NW_006288972.1:243809-244780 GCF_000327345.1 Myotis davidii | reverse complement strand
GAGGAATCCCATTTTTCTTTTCATGCCCTATAATTTTCTGAGTACTGATTTTTTTTTTTACATACTTGGTTAAATTTATTTGTAGGTACCTTATTTTGGTCTAATAGTAACTTGTATTGTATTCCCTAATTTCTCTTTCTGGTAGTTCACTATTGGAGTATAAAAATGCCACCCATTTCTGAATATTAGTTTTGTATACTGCTACTATGCCAAATTCGTTTATTAGATATAGTAGTTTTTTGGTGAAGTCTTTAGGGTTTTCCAGGTACAATATCATGTCATCTGCAAATAATGACAATTTTACTTCTTCTTTTCCAATTTAGATGCCTTTTATTTCTTCTTCTTGTCTGATCGCTTTGGCTAGCACTTCCAGTACTATGTCAAACAGGAGTGGTGAAAGTGGGCATCCCTGTCTTGTTCCTGTTCTTAAGGGATATGGTTTTAGTTTTTGCCCATGGAGTACGATGTTGGCTGTAGGTTCGTCACATAAGGCTTTTATTATGTTCAGATGTGATCCCTCTATTCCCACTTTGCTAAGAGTTTTTATCAGAAAAGAATGTTGGACTTTGTCAAATGCCTTTTCTGCATCAATCGATATGATTCTGTGATTTTTGTCTCTCAACTTGTTTATGTGATGTTTCACGTTTATTGATTTGCAGATATTGTACCAGCCTTGCATCCCTGGAATAAATCGTACTTGGTCATGGTGTATGATCTTTCTGGTGTACTGCTGGATCTGATTTGCTAGAATTTTGTTGAGGATTTTGGCATCTTTGTTTATGAGGGCTATTGGCCTGTAATTCACTTTCATTGTGTTATCTTTATCTGGTTTTAGAGTTAGGGTAATGCTAGCTTCATTGAATGAGTTTAGAAGTGTGCCTTCCTCTTGAATTTTTTGGAATAGTCTGAGGAGGATAGATTTTACTACTTCCTTGAATGTTTGTATAACTCCCCTGTGAAGCTGTCTGGCT
>NW_006288972.1:239116-242233 GCF_000327345.1 Myotis davidii | reverse complement strand
TCTCTTCTAGTCTGCTGTTTAAGCCTTCCATTGTGTTCTTTATTACAGCAGTGTCGTTCTTCATTTCCTCTTGGTTCCTTTTGGTGACATTCTCATTCAGCTCCTTAATATTCTCATTGAGTTGTGTGTATTTGACATCCAGCCATTTGAGCATCCTTATAGCCATTACTCTGAATTCTTTCTCTGATAAGTTAGTAGCCTCAATTTCATTTAACTCCCTTTCTGGTGATTCCTCTTTTCTTTCCTTTGTGGATTGCTTTTTTGTCTTCCCATGTTTTGCTGTAATGTTTTAATTGTAGCTCCGATTGCTTTGCTACCCAGTTTCTTTAGGGTATGGTGCTACTGGTGTGGCCTCTCAGGTCTCCTGGGTTTGGTAGTCTAGTGTAGCTCCCTACTTGAGCTATTTGAGTTCTCTTGATGTAGGCCTGCAAGCTGCAAAGGCGCAACTGAGGTGTCGAGAAGTCAGCAGCCGTAGAGGGGGTGATCCAATTTTTGCTCTCTTATGCCCTTGGTTGAAATCATGTATGCTCCACAGGGACTCATAGTGGCACCCAGGAGCCGTCTATTGGGGTGGTAGGGCTCAGGAAACCTGCGTCTGGCAAAGTGTGACTGTGGTGTCCAGAGTTCTGTAGTTGTGGGGTGGGTAGACTCAGCTTTTGCTACTGCCTCCATGGTTGGATACACGCAATCCCAGCAGCAGCTTACAGAGGCACCTGTGGTGTGTTTGCCAGCAGGATATACTGACACACTCTGAAGGGCCCTGGCACTGAAGCCACTGGATTGCAGTGTCTGTGGGCAGGTATCCCAGAAGAGGGAATTCAGCGTTTCTACAGCCCAGCAGTGCACCCCTCTTTGTTTAAGTGCCTGACCAGCAGAGCTCGCAGCGGGGCTCCAGGGCTGCCTGTGGAGAGGTGGTCTTGGGAGGCCTGCACGCTGGAAAAGCATGCGACTGTAGTGTCCAGAGTTCTGCAGTTGTGGGGTGGGGAAACTCAGTTTTTGCCGATGCCCCTGTGGTAGATAGGTTCGCGTTCCCGTGGCAGCACACAGGAGCACCAGCAGTGAATTTGCTAGCTCAGGTGCACTGAAGCACTATGAAGGGCCCTGGCACACTTAATCAAGGCGTCTTTGGGAAGGTATCCAGGATGGGTGAATTCAGAATTTCTACTGCCCAGGGGAGTGTGTCCCTATTAGTCCAAGATTGGACCCAGCAGAGGCTCACTGCAGCTTCCCAAAGTGCCCTGTGGATAGATGGGTTCAGGGGGAGTGAACAACTGTGGCACTGCAGTTCGCCTGGCTGGCGCTGAGCTCTGAGGGGCCCTGGCACTAATGTTGTGCAGCTGGGTGTATGTGGGCAGTTATTCAGGTAGAGGGAATTCAGAATTTCTACTGGGTGGCAGTGCGCCTTTGTCTGTACAAAATCACACCCAGCTGAGGCACACAGTGACTCCTAAGAGAAGTCGATGGAGTGGTGTGCCTCAGAGACCTGGGCGCTGGAGACTCACAAATGCTATGTCAGAGGTCTGCCTCATGAGAGGGGGAGTTGCACTTACTGCTGCGGGCGCAGTGATCCTTTGGAGGTGGAGATCCCAGCGTCTGTGAGTCTGCAGGTGTGGCTGGAGTGGCTGCTGGGTTGCAGGCAGTGTCCAAGGCAGGGGTGGACAAACTTTTTGACTCCAGGGCCACAATGGGTTCTTAAACTGGACTGGAGGGCCGGAACAAAAGCATGGATGGAGTGTTTGTGTGAACTAATATGAATTCAAAGTAAACATCATTACATAAAAGGGTATGGTCTTTTTTTTCAATGGTTTTATTCATTTCAAACGGGCCGGATCCGGCCCGCGGGCCGTAGTTTGCTCACGGCTGGTCCAAGGCCTGTCTGGGTCGTGGTTCTGATGAGTTCCTAGAAAAGGCCACTTTCCCCTTTAAGATGGCAGGGGCTCCATTCCCGAGTCCCACAGTCTGGGGAGTGCCGCAGCGGTGGTAGTCTCTCCCTGTCCCAAAGAGCCTGGTCTGCCAGCCTCTGCTGCTCCTGCTGGATTTAACTGTCCCTCACTCACACACACACCACACACATCCACACACCACATTCTCCTTTTCCAGTCGGGGGAGTGCCGCAGCGGTGGTAGTCTCTCCCTGTCCCAAAGAGCCTGGTCTGCCAGCCTCTGCTGCTCCTGCTGGATTTCCAGCAATCCCCTTTCTACTTCCTTCCCAGCAGTCTCGCCCTGGAACATTCTGCCTCCAGGGAGCTACTTGTGTAACTGTAAAGACCTGGCTTCCTATGTGTCTTCCCCATGCACCTTCCTGAGACCTGGGAGCACATTAGCAGGGACACAGAACATAGCTTCCGCAGCCCCGAGTCAGGTAAGGAGATACTGGGATGGGTCCCAGCACCTTGGAAGTGTGAGAGCCCATGGCTTAATGACAGCCACTCATTGCTGGTGTGATTTCAACTTCTAGTTACTCAAATTCTGGGCTTACCCATCAGTGAAAGGGGATGATGATAGTGGTGCTAGGGGCAATAGAGGCTTGATAGTGGGGGAAACAGGTGTGGGAAACACTCACCCTGTGCCCACACCCCAGCACATTCCAAAGCGTTCCTGGCTTTCTAGCTAATTGACTACTGCTTAGCCCATTGGATCTTCATGGGGATTCACATGAAGCTGAATGAATATTCTCATCCCATTATACAGATGGGAAAATTGAACCTCCCCAGGTTCCCCAGTAAATAGGGACAATTTTCTCAATTTACCCTTAAGTTCTCTTAAGTGACACCTCCACTGAGTCACGTGTTCCCCAAGTCCCAGACCCCTGAGTACACATTATGTTAGGATTTCGTCCTTCTGCAAACCACTCCATTTCCCCCCAAATAGCCCACATCTTTCCTCTGACAAGAGGTAGGACTCAGCTGTATGACAAACAGACTCATTTTCAGGGCACGTGGCACAATCCCTTTGTCTGCTGAACTTTCTGTAAGAAATGTACCCAGAAATTCCAAGAAGTAAACTATAAAACAGGAGACTCTAAAAACAGGAAATATGAGGACTGTGGCATTGAGTGAAGGAGACATTTGTGAACAAGGCAGACAAGATATAGTTTGATTTTCCTAATACAGCATTA
>NW_006288972.1:227950-229949 GCF_000327345.1 Myotis davidii | reverse complement strand
CAAGGCCTGTCTGGGTCGTGGTTCTGATGAGTTCCTAGAAAAGGCCACTTTCCCCTTTAAGATGGCAGGGGCTCCATTCCCGAGTCCCACAGTCTGGGGAGTGCCGCAGCGGTGGTAGTCTCTCCCTGTCCCAAAGAGCCTGGTCTGCCAGCCTCTGCTGCTCCTGCTGGATTTCCAGCAATCCCCTTTCTACTTCCTTCCCAGCAGTCTCGCCCTGGAACATTCTGCCTCCAGGGAGCTACTTGTGTAACTGTAAAGACCTGGCTTCCTATGTGTCTTCCCCATGCACCTTCCTGAGACCTGGGAGCACATTAGCAGGGACACAGAACATAGCTTCCGCAGCCCCGAGTCAGGTAAGGAGATACTGGGATGGGTCCCAGCACCTTGGAAGTGTGAGAGCCCATGGCTTAATGACAGCCACTCATTGCTGGTGTGATTTCAACTTCTAGTTACTCAAATTCTGGGCTTACCCATCAGTGAAAGGGGATGATGATAGTGGTGCTAGGGGCAATAGTAGGGGAAACAGGTGTGGGAAACACTCACCCTGTGCCCACACCCCAGCACATTCCAAAGCGTTCCTGGCTTTCTAGCTAATTGACTACTGCTTAGCCCATTGGATCTTCATGGGGATTCACATGAAGCTGAATGAATATTCTCATCCCATTATACAGATGGGAAAATTGAACCTCCCCAGGTTCCCCAGTAAATAGGGACAATTTTCTCAATTTACCATCTTAAGTTCTTAAGTGACACCTCCACTGAGCCACCTGTTCCCCAAGTCCCAGATCCCTGAGTACACATTATCTTAGGACTTTGTCCTTCGGCAAACCACTCCATTTCCCCCCAAATAGTCCACACCTTTCCTCTGACAAGAGGTAGGACTTGGCTGTATGACAAACAGTCTCATCTTCAGGGCACCTGGAACAATCCCTTTGTCTGCTGAATTTTCTGTAAGAGATGTACCCAGAAATTCTAAGAGCTAAACTATAAAACGGACTCTGAAAACAGGAAACATGGGAACTGTGTCATTGAGTGAAGGAGACACTTGTGAATAAGGTAGACAAGATATAGTTTGATTTTCCTAAAACAGCATGAGAGAGCCTGCTGTCTCATGGTTTGGTACAAAAAAGTATCTCCATGATAAAATTAGGCTCATGTAATTTTAAAATCAGAAGGTACATTATGTTCATTTCCTTCAACCCCCTGCCTGAACTAGACCCTCCTATTGTCCTGCCAACACTGTTATAACCTCTGCTTGCACACTGACTGCCACCCTCTCATTTTGGAGATGAGTAGAATTTTCCTTTTAGATAAGGAATATGCCTCCATTCTCTGTCCTCCCGCTTTGGCCTGATCCAAGATTGACATGACCACATTCCTGCAGGTCTGTCATGCTTCCCCCAGTCTTTTCTTAAGCTTTACAGTACTGTTTTTTTGTTTGTTTGGTTGGTTTTTATTAATCTCCACCCCAGGATATTTTTCCATTGATTTTTAGAGAGAGTCGAAGGGAGGGGGAGAAGCAGAGAAAGAGAAACTTTGATGAGAGATATATCGATTGGGTTGCCTCCTGTACACACTGCTACTGGTACTGGGGATTGAGCCTGGAATTGAGGTAGGAGCCCTTGCCCTGAACTGAACCCATGACCCTTCAGTCCCTGAGACAATGCTATAACCACTGAGCCAAACTGGTTAGTGCTACAGCCATATTAATACTTTGTGACTCAAAAGAATAAAAAACCTTGTGATTCATTTTAGCATCTCCATTAATATCCTTTGTCATTCTCCCAGGATACTTTGTTATTTGTTAACTAGAGGCACGAGGTACGAAATTCGTGCACTTGGGGGAGTCCCTCAGCCCAGCCTGCACCCTCTCACATTCTGGGACCCCTTGGGTAGGGTACCCAGGCCTGGCCTGAGATCAGAGCCTATTGGGGCTTTCCTTCCACCAGGTGCGGGCAGCTGGCCCCACCCCCACTGCTGCCACTGCTTGCTTTCTGTA
>NW_006288972.1:215328-227889 GCF_000327345.1 Myotis davidii | reverse complement strand
CCTCCCCCGTGCCCTGCCACTGCTTTCCATCTGTGCAGGGCTGGCACCCCATCCCCTGCCACCTGTGGCCTCCCTCTGCAGACAACAGGCTGGGATGTGATGGCTTGGCTGGCCTGGGCCTCCCTCCACAGGGCAATCGCCAGCTGGCCACACACCTGACACAGAGTTGTAGCGGGTGGCCTGGCCTCCCTCTTTCTTTGCTGGAGGGCGGAGCCAGCCCTACAAGGAGCCATCTGCCTACTTGATCTCCCCTAACTGCTGACCTGCCTACCTAATCACCCCTAACCACTCTGCCTGCCTGCCTGATCGCCCCTAACTATTTGCTTGGGGTGGGGCCAGTCCAGTAAGGGGCCATGGTGGTTCTGGTCTCTGGTCATTCAGGTCATTATGCTTATGGTGGCTGGCCTTTTATTATATAGGATACCAGCCTAAAAGCCCATT
The DNA here is from genome assembly GCF_000327345.1 of Myotis davidii. Lineage (NCBI taxonomy): Eukaryota > Metazoa > Chordata > Mammalia > Chiroptera > Vespertilionidae > Myotis > Myotis davidii. Next base: position 227,448 of record NW_006288972.1, on the reverse strand, counting down.
TCCCTGTGGACACATGTCTCCCCTGACACCTGACACAGTCAGAAGACGACTACCCTGCATCTTGGCTAATGCTACCTGAGTTTGATTGACTTTCTGTGTTAGACACCTCGCTCCATTTGAGTTACACAGATAATCAAGTCAGTAAAACACCAGATGGTTTTAATCTAAAATCCTTCAATTTACACAACTCCTGTCCTCTGCAGTTTCCTCTTTGAGTAACCTATTTTGGAAAGGCATCCACCGAATATTTTACAGTACAATTGTCTGTGTTGGTTTCAGGGTAGGCTTCTAGCCTGTCAGTTTCAGTTTTTGTCCTGACCATGGGACAACCACATTGTATGTAGGGATCCAAGAGGCTGTGGACTTATTTTGATTAATTTTTCCTCCTGTAGACTCAAGGAGAAGTCACTGGCAAAAGGATCTACTTTTCATTCTTAGCTCCATGGCAGTTGTGTGACCTTGGGCAGGTCATTTGTTGCTCAGTTTCCTCACAAAAGGTCATCTAGAGTAAAACATATTATAGAATTTGAGCAGGGTTAGCAAGAGCCAGAGTATAAATTTCCAGGGTCTATGATAGTTTAGGGAAGAGGGTGTGAGGAAATGCTCTTCTCTGGCTTACACAAAGGATGTGAGAAAGGGTGGGAAGAGGAAGAAAGGAAAATATGAAAATAGATGATTTACCTAAGGAGGGCCAAAAAAATTCCACTAAATTAATAGAAAAGTGTGCAAACATCTATACTAATAAAAGGGTAATATGCTAATTAGACCAGGAGACCTTCCGGACATCGTTCCAGACAAAGCCATGGTGGTGGGGCCAAGGCTGAGGCAGTTTGGGGCAATCAAGCCAGGAGGGGGAGGCAGTTGGGGGTGATTAGGCCAGCAAGGGGGGGCAGTGGGGAGCAAGAAGGTAAACCAGCAGTCAGACATCCCCCGAAGGGTCCCAGATTGGAGAGGGTGCAGGCAGGGCTGAGGGACACCCCCTATATACGAATTTCATGCACTGAGCCATTACTTTATATATATATATATAAAGTTCCGTCATTTTGATGTATATACCTATGTGCTTTATCTTTTTTATTATTTATTTATCACAAGTAAAGGTTAGGAATTGTTATCTTCTATTAATTTTTTGTTACTGTTTCAGTTCATTACTGCTGTGTATGTGCTCCATGTGAGTGACATAGGTACTTATGTAGGTGGGTTCACAGTGAAAATCACGTTATGTCATGCCATAGGAACGGATCTCCAACGTCACTTTAGGGGGGTCAGTTGGGGATGAGCGGGCCGGTGGGGTAAGCAGTTGGGGGCAAGCAATGCAGCAGTAGGGGGCAGTTGGAGGCAAGCAGGTTGGCAAGGGGGCAGTTGGGGGCGAGCAAGCCAGCGGGGGTGGGGGGCCGTTGGGGGCAATCAGGCAGGCAGAAACAGTGGTGAGGGGCAATCAGGCAGGTAGGCAGATAAGTGGTTAGGAGCCAATGGTCCTGGATTGCAAGAGGGATGTCCCAGATTGGAGAGGGTGCAGGCTGGGCTGAGGGACACACCTCCTCCCCCATGCATAAATTTCATGCACCAAGCCACTAGTTTCTATATAACAGAAGCAACCTGAATAGCAAACAAACTATGAAAACCATTTTTAAATTCAATGGTAATCAGTAAAAGGACGTGTAAATGGACAAAGACATCATTATGTATGTCCTTAAGATGATAAAAAAAAAAATTAAGAGTGGGATATCACCAAGTGTAAGTGCAGATTTGGGGACTTCTCACACATGGCTTATGTCAATGAGAATTGGCATAGTGGTCTCGAGTCATATTGACAATATAAGCCACCCATCAATTGTTGCACAGAGATATGCAGTGTGTGGGGATTATTTTACAGGAAGCATATATTTTGGAACAGCTTAAAAGTTTGTTAATAAATAATTAGATAATATTTTATAACAATAATGTCATTTATTTAAAAGTTTAAAATTCAAAAAAAGTATTAGACATTACCTATAGATATATGTGTATGTAGACATGTAAATACACACATGAGATGATACATAAAAACCTCAGAATATTTGTTGCCTCTGAATGGCAGAGGGAGGGAAAAGAATCTTGGGGAGTCAAAAAACATAAATGAAATTCATGTGTAATGTGTTAACTTTTCAAACAGAACAGCTGCAGTAAAAAATGCCAAAATACATTTGTTACTTGCAAATTTTAAGTTTTTGTTTCATAAGTTCATGTATATCTTCACTTAAAAACTTGTTTCATAACTGCATGATACTTAAAACTGAATAAGTAAATATAACCTCATCTTAGGTATGTCACATACTTGCCTTTTCTAACACCAAAATGAGTGACACAATATTTTGCCTCGTTTGAATGAAACATTTATAGCACTTCATGCCAATGGTTGTGCCAAGTTCTGTTTAAGTCTACTGGGATACAAAATGGTGATCACTGAGAGACAGGAACCTCAGAGCCAGTCAGGAAAAACATCTGATTAAACACTGAGCAGGAAATGAGTTTTTCTTGAATTTGTCCTCAGTTGATTCTGTCTCTTCGGCCATGGCACCCCTTTCTCTCCACCAACTGCTCAGGGGGCTAATCACAAACTTGCTAGAACAGAGAAAAAAATTGCCTTCCTGCAAATAACATTGGCTTGTTTGAAGTAATGAGAATTTCTAGTGCCTGACACTCTTTGTGTCACATGGGTATCCAGTGGCCAAGAGGAAAACTACAGTGCACCTTCCCATGAGAAAGTTGGATCTGGGACATGAGTCCTTCAAGGATTGACATGAGAGAAAGTACTTTTTCCTGAAAGTTGGGCTCATTGGGTCATGCTCTGATTGGTTCTAAAGGTCACAACCAGGTGTGTTAGCTCTGGGGCCTATTGGGAGGCCCTCTGGTGTAGGCCAATGACAGGACCTGACTGTAATGGATCCTGGGCACCTGTTTGGAACTACAAAACAATCCAGTTTTTTACTGGCTCTACTTGGCCTGAGTATGTATGGAAGGGGCCAAGCTGTGCACCAATGATGGAATCTACCAGCACCAAGTCTGGTGGAAGGTCAACAAAAGGCAGAAAGTTGTTTTAGATAGTAAGGTGGGCCCATCTCTTAGATGAACAAGTTTGTGCAGCTTCTCCCCTAGCTTCCTGCTTCCTCCTCTTCCTCAATATCCTCAGCTTATCATTGATTTCACATTTACAGAAGGGAGCAGGACCCAGATTTTCCAGGTAAAGGAAGATTGGTGTTTGTGTGTATGTTGTGGGGAGAGGCAGGGAAATGTGGAGTTTGGTGTTGAGGGGACCTCTCCCCTCAATCTATACCTTAAACCTCCTAGAAAACTTGCTCTCGGTATAGACTTTTTTAAACATTTTTTTTTTTATTTCAGAGAGGAAGGGACAAAGAGATAGAAACATCAATGATGAGAGAGAATCATTGATTGGCTGCCTCCTGCAGACCCCTTCTGGGGATCCAGCCCACAACCCAGGCATGTGCCATGACCAGGAATCGAACCATGACCTTCTGAGCCATACCAATCAGGCTCAGCATAGATTTCTCATTCTTTCTGTTTCCTGTCTCTACTGATTTTAGGCTGTAATCCATTTTAAAGGTTGAGTCCTACAAAATAGCAATTCTATCAGGTATTGTTGCTCAGAGGATGTTTGTATAAATAAATGACTTCACTTACCATTTATATAATTTATAAATAAACTAGAAGCTTTCAGGGATAGAATGGGGTGAGCAGACAGAACTAGCTCTGAGGTAATCTGGTGGGTGAAGAGCACTAGGAAGTGTGAGAAGCACAGCTCAGCATGTTATCCATCTGAACACCCATCACCAACATCAACTCTGTGGACAAAGCTGAATTGTAAACATTTCTCTTCTTAGTTGATAAGAAGCTGTTCTCTACTCCCTATCCTTAAGGTATAAAGACACAACTCTTCTTTCAAAAGGGGTGTCTGTCTGTTCAAGTTTGTATTTGATGGCTTCCTATCAGATGAGCCAGTTTTTAACAACTAGCGTGTTCAGCCTGTCTCAGTCAAAGTCTGCTCCAATAGGAGTTATTCAAATGGCTTTCCCCATTGCCAACGTTTCCAGATAGCAAGTAGAAAAAAAAAAATTTAAAGGTAATAGTTTGGCTCTGACCCATGTTGCTAAGTGGTTAGAGCAGTGGTTCTCAACCTTCTGGCACTTTAAATACAGTTCCTCATGTTGTGACCCAACCATAAAATTATTTTCGTTGTTACTTCATAACTGTAATGTTGCTACTGTTATGAATCCTAATATAAATATCTGATATGCAGGATGGTCTTAGGCGACCCCTGTGAAAGGGTCGTTCAACCGCCAAAGGGGTCACAACCCACAGGTTGAGAACCGCTGGGTTAGAGTGTCAGCCCATGCACCAAAGGGTTGTGGGTTTGATTCCAGTCAAGGGCACACACCTGGGTTTCAGATTAAATCCCCTGCTCCAGTTAAGGCTCATGCAGGAGACAACCAATGAATGTGTCTCTCTCACATCTTTCTCTCTCTCTCTCTCTCTCTCTCTCTCTCTCTCTCTCTCTCTCTCTCTCTCTCTCTCTCTTTTCCACTGTTTGTTCCTGTGACACTAAACATTGATGAATAAGGAAAGGATAATCTTTTCCACAGATATAGGCCGGATATAAAGATCAAAGAGAAAGCAAGAATCAGAGTGATTCTGATCAATTTCTTTATTTAACAAATATTTATTGATAACAACTCTTTGTCCAGTATTGTGCTTGTCCCCAAGTAATAATGGAAATACAAGATGCAGATGGTCCTACCATCATCACAGGTTAAACTTACTGGGGTGACATTGGTTAATAATATTATATGAATTTCAGATGTACAAGTGTATAATACATCAACTGTGTATTGCATTGTATGCTCATCACTCAAAGCCTTGTCTCATTCCATCATCATATATGTGACCCTTTACTCTCTTCAACCTTTCCCCACTTCCCTTTCCCACTGGTAACCACCATACTGTTGTCTGTGTCTGTTTTTTAGTTAGTTAGTTAGTTAGTTAGTTAGTTAGTTAGTTTTTGGTTAATCCACACCCAAGGATTTTTTTTCATTGATTTCTTACAGAGAGTAGAAGAGAGAAAGGGAGGGGAAGAGAGGGAAAGAAAGAGGGTGGAAAGAGAGAGAGAGAAAGAGAGAGAGAGAGAGAGAGAGAGAGAAATATGGATGTGAGAGAGAGAGACATTGATTGATTGCCTCTCACAGGGGTCCTATCTAGAGCTGGAGATCAAACCTTCCATCCAGTATGTGCCCTTGACTCAGAATTGAACCCATGGCCTTTTGATGTTTGGGCTGATGCTCCACCCATTTAGCAATGCTGTCCAAGGCTATGAGTTTATTTGTTTTGTTTGATGGCTCATTGATTTCTATTTTATATCCCAAATATGAGTAAAATCATATGATTCTTGTCCTTTTTCATCAGACATTTGTGCTGAGTATGATACTCTCAAGATCCAGCAACTTGGTAATTTTGAATCAGATCGCCCATGGACATGTCTGGTAGTTAGCAGGCTCTTGGGCAGGCTCAGGTGATGGGGATAACTGTGCCTTGTGTCCCTCACCATCAATCAGGCTGGTCCTGGCCTCTTTATGAAGCTGTTGTAGGGTTCTGAAGGCCAGAAAGAGACAGCAAGCCACAGGGCATCAGCACTGTGGAGTCTACTTGCATCATGCTTCTACTCTCCTATTTACAGAGCAAGTCACAGGGCCCACCCAGATGCAAGGGGTGGAGAAACAGACTCAGCAGGATGTGGGAGGAGCTTCAGATCCACATCCCAAAGAGGCAAGTATACAGAGATAGGAATAATTCATGGCTTTATCTGCCATCTGTCATGCAGATTGCCATATGCTGTCAGCATTGCAGCTGGGCTTTGGTGGGTTTTTGCTTCACCTCCCATGATTTTCCTACTCCCCATCCTGATGACCAACTAATGCCCTCAGGATATCCACAGGTTGGAGTTTTTCACTGAGATGCTAACTAAACAATAATCTGGACTTGTACCTACAGTTTCCCTCAATCTTAGCCATCCTGTAGGCAGTGCTCTCACTTTCTGGAAATTTACTTCTCTCATCCAAGGATTCTGGTTATCAAATGTGGAAAACTCTGCTTCAGGGATGTTTTGCTAATCCTTGTATTGACAGCAGCTTCACCATAAGGTGTGTAGGAGATAGGGAATAACAACCAATTTTGTGGAAGCCAGAGTGGGGGGTTCTGCAAAATCTCTCTTCTGCTTGTTTGACATTTTAAAAAATCATTCCAATTTACAGAATAGATGGAAGAGGGCACAATGGAAATAAAGAGACAAGTTAGGGGACTGCTGAGTCATGGATGGTGGTGGTAGCTTGGATTTATGATGGTCTTCGAAATGGAGAGAAGTGATCAGATTTGTGGATAGAATCCCAAGATGGATTGTTTCTTTGAAGTAAGGCAAAGAGAGGAATCAACGGAGATTTCTAGGTTTTTGGTCTGAGGAACTGGATGAATAGTGATAACAACTCTGAAAAATAAAGTGGAGTTTACAATCATGTCTGCTATATTCAGTGTGATGATGTACACATGGACTTAAAGCTGAGACAAGTGTTGCAATACAGGATTCCTCCAGGAGAAATAAGTCTTTTTCTTTTTCTTTTAACATATTTTTTATTGTTGATAGTATTACATATATCTCCCATTTATCCCCTTCTCCCCTCTCCTCTGAACTCCTACTCACTCACCCCAGCACTTCACTACCCTATTGCCTGTGTCCAAGGGCTACGCATATCTATATATCTATAATAATAAAAGTTTAATATGCTAATTAAACTGGACGTCTTTCCAGATAAAGCTATGGCAGACGGATGCCAAGGCAGAGGCAGCAGAGGGTCCCTCACTCCCATCCCTGCTGCTGCAGTGGCCAGGGGCAAGCCCCTTGCAGGATTTTGTGCATCAGGCCTCTAGTTAGTGTATAAAAATGCTATCAATTTGTAGATGTTGATTTTGTATCCTGCTACCTCGCCAAATTCATTTACGAAGTTAACAGTTTCCTGGTGAAGTCTTTAGGGTTTTCTATGTACAATATCATGTCATCTGCGAACAATGGCAGTTTTGCTTCCTCCTTTCCAATTTGGATACTTTATCACTGAATGTCTGATTGCTGTGGCCATGACTGCCGGTACTATGTTGAATAAGAGTGGTGGAAGGAGACAACCTTGTCTTGTTTATGTTCTGAAGGGAAACACTTTTAGTTTTTTCCCATTGAGTATTATGCTGGCATATATGACCTTTATTATGTTGAGGTTTGATCCCTCTATTCCCACTTTACTGAGAGTTTTTATCAAAAAAAAATGGTGCGGGATTTTGTCAAATGCTTTTTCTGCATCTATTGATATTATCATGTGATTGTTATCTTTCAATATGTTCATTTGATTTATCACATGTATTGATTTGCAAATATTGTACAGCCTTGCATCCCCGGAATAAATCCCACTTGAGCATGGTGTATAATCTTTTTAATATATTGCTGGATCCAATTTGCTAATATTTTGTTGAGGATTTTAGCATCTGTGTTCATCAGTGATATTGGTCTGTAAATTTCTTTCTTTGTAGTGTCTTTATCTGGATTTAAAATTAGGACAGTTCATAAAAAGCTTTCTGCTGAATTTCTTGAAATAGTTTGAAGAGGATAGGTGTTAATTCTTTGACTGGTAAAATTCTTCTATAAATCCATCCAGTCCAGGACTTTTATTTGCTGGAAATTTTTAAATTACTTGTTCAATTCATCAGTTGTTATTGGCCACTCAGGTTTTCTTATTCTCCCTTGTTGAGTTTTGGAAGATTGTATGTTTCTAGGAGTTTGTCCATTTCGCCCAGGTTGTCCAGTTTGTTGTCATAATTGCTCATCATATTTGCTTATATTACTTTGTATTTCAGTGATGTTCATTGTTATATCGCCTCTTTCATTTCTCATTTTATTTATCTGGGTCCCCTCTCTATGTTTCTTGATGAATCTGGCTAGGGGTTCATCAATCTTGTTTATCTTTTCAAAGAACAAGCTCTTGAATTTATTGAACTTTTGTAGTTTTGTTTTGGGGGTTTTTTTGTTTGTTTTTTGTCTCTATGTCATTTCTTTCCTCTCTGATCTTTATTATTTACTTCCTTCTAATTCCTCTGGGCTTTTCTTCCTGTTCTCTTTTTAATTAAATTAGTTTTAGGGGTAGATAGTTTCTTAGTGCTTTTTCTTGTTTCTTGAGGTAGGCCTGTAGTGCTATGAACTTCCCTCTCAGGACTGCTTTCACTGTGTCCCATTTGTTTTGGGTGGTTGTGTGTTCATTTTCATTTGTTTCCAGGAAATCTGTAATTTTTTTTTATTTATCTCATTGGTAGCCCATTCATTGATTAATAATATGCTATTTAGCCTCTATGTATTTTAGTGTTTTTGAGGTTTTTTTATTGTAGTTGGTTTCTAACTTCATGCCATTTGATGTGAGAAGATGCTTGGAATTACAGCAATCTTCTTGAATTTGTGTAGACTTGTTTTGTGCCCTAACATGTGGTCTACCTTTGAGAATGTTCCAGATGCATTGAGAACAATGTATATTCTGTTGCATTGACGTGAAATGTTCTATAAATATCCATTAGATCCTTCTCTTCTAGTGTGTCATTTATGACCTCTGTTTCCTTATTAATTTTTTGTCTGAAAGCTGTATCGAGTGATGTCTTGGGGGTGTTAAAGTCCCCTACTATGACTGTATTGCTTTCAATATTTCCCTTAAAGTCCATCAAGAGCTTTTTATGTATTTGGGTGCTCCTATATTGAGGAATCAGTCTTATTCAAGGGCTTTGATGAAAGGGTCATCCTTCTGGGAGAAACAGGCTCTCAGATGTGATTGTTGGTTGCCTCCAATGGTCCCAACCTGTGTTTAGCAAATCCTGAAGACTTTTATAGACACGTTAAAAATATAAGCAGAGCCGCAGAGACTGCACCATCTTGAGTGGCTATTATCGGAGCATATATATCCAGAGACCCTGCAACCACTGCATCCAGGAATCAGCTACTAACCCAGAAACACCGGATCTCAAGAAGCAAGAATACATGGACTCAGAGGAAAGATCAGATTTCTCCTAGATAAAGGTGCAGTTTGCAATTCAGGTTGGAGAGAGGAACGTGCGCAGGGGAAGTCTGCGCCCCACAAAGTCCACAGCCTTTGGGGCCAGCATGATCCACAAGTGTGGAAGTGGTCCCACAGGGCTGCTGGCATACGAGAACTCTAAAAATAAGCCCATAGCTGGACTGGATGCAAAAAGGCAGCCTCGGATTTTGCCAGTGTGCCAGCTGCTTAGTGCAAGGGGAGAGAGAATGTGCAGAAGAGACTGTGCACAGAGCTGGGTGGTGGAAGGTTGTGAATTCGCACACCTTCTCAGGCTCTTTTTTTTCTCTCCCCCTTAAATCTTGGTGTTTGATTATTAAACCCAATACATAGGATTGCCCAATTAGGGTCATTCACAGAGACTGCAGGGGGAAGCTGTTTTTGTGGAACCTGGGAAACAGAGCGGGGAGTAACGATCAAAGAATCAGCTCTGGGCAGTTGACTCTCCCAAACCAGTATTAAGTGTGATAGGGAAAACAAAACCTAACTACTGGCTAGAGAGGGTTTATCGTCTCGGAGGTCAATCCAGAAACACTGCCACCCAGGGGCTGAACCACAAAATGATTCTTCTCTAAATACAAATAAAGGCAGTCTGCGAAACATACTGCCTGCTTTAAAATCAGAACTGTGGTTTACAACACGGAGGAACAGTATATCACAGGGAACTTCAACACTCGCCTGAATACCTGACAGGACTAAGGCGTGCCAAACAGAAGAGTAGAGGAATTGAAGGACCTTCACTACTGCACATTTTTTTCACCTTTTACAAAGGAAACTACTTTTTTTTGTTTTTTCATCACCTGATTTTACCTTTTTAATTGCTACACTTTTATTTTTAACCAGTGTTATTACTACTACCATTTTACCTTTTGTTTATACTGTCATTTTATTTTGGGATTAGTGTTCTCCATTCTATTTTCATCATTCCTGTAGCATCATTTTTCTCTACCTCAACTTTACCTTTATGCCAAAATTCTCTTCCTCACTTTTCCCCTTTTGTTGTCCTGTTTCTCTTACCCTATTCCTGCTTTACATTTTCTCTATTCATTCTTTTTACCAACTGTTAAAATTTCACCTTAATTATATATCTAATTTCCAATCCCCTGCTCTAAATCCATATACACCTCTCTCTTATCTTTCTTCACTATCCAATTTTTTTCTCTCTGTGTCGTTTTGTTGCTGTTTGCTTGATTTTTGAGTATATTGGGTCTTTTTATGCTTGTTTTTGAGATTGTTTTTCTTTTTCTTTTTATTTTTTTGTTGGGGTTTTTTTCTGGTTATTTTTTTCTTCTGTTTTCCCTCGCCTCGCTTGATATTAGTTGTTTTTTGTAGTTTGCATTCATCTCCAGGGTTCTATTGCTGGAATTTGTTGGTATTAGTGGTGTTTCTATTGGAGTTTTCTCCCCATATAGTTTCTTCCCCTCTTCTCTTTCCTTCACTTTCTTTTCTCTCTTACTTTTTTTTCCTTGTCCCAATTTCATTTTTTCACTCCTTTTTTTTCTTTTTCTCTTTTTTCTTTTTCTCTTCTTTCTTCCTTACCCCCTAATTCTCTTTGCTCAGGTGGTCACCTTTATTTAGGGTTATTAGTATTGTAAATACATTTGAGTTCAGTGCCTTGTGTGTAGTGCCTTGTTGTGTTGTATTTTGTGCCTTTAAATCAACAGAACTGTGTAACCAAACACCTGGAAAAGAAAGAACATGGGGAGACAAAGAAACAGTCCACATATGAAAGAAAAACAGGAATCACCAGAAAACAAAGTAAACAAAATAGAGGCAATGGAGGCAAGCAACCTGTCAGAGAAAGAATTCAGAGAAATGGTCATAAGGTGGATGAAAAGAATGGAAGAAAAATTCAACAATATGTGTAAGAACCAAGAGGAAATGAAGAAGAACCAAGAAGAAATGAAAAATGACATAACCGCTATAAAGAACTCAATAGAAAGCATCAACAGTAGACTAGAAGAAGCAGAGGACCACATCAGTGAGCTAGAAGACAAGGTAATAAAAAATACCCAAGCAGAGCAGCTTCTAGAAAAAAAAATTAAAAAGCAGGAGAGCATAAGAATATTTTGGGACAACACGAAACGAAACAACATCTGCATAATAGGGGTGCCAGAAGGAGAGGAAACTGAGGAAGGAATAGAAAACCTGTTTGAAAAAAATAATGACGGAAAACTTCCCTGATATAAGGAAGAAAAAACTCACACAAATCCAAGAAGCTCACAGAGTCCCAAACAAAATAAACCCCAAAAGACCGAAGCCAAGGCACATTATAATTAAATTGGCAAACACCAATAACAAAGCAAGAATCTTAAAAGCAGCCAGAGAGAAACAGAGAGTTACCTACAAAGGATCCCCTGTCAGACTAGCGACTGATTTCTCAACAGAAACACATCAGGCAAGAAGGGAATGGAATAAAATATACAAAGTCATGCAAAGGAAGGGTCTGAATCCAAGAATACTATACCCAGCAAGGATATCAATCAAAATTGAGGGTGAAATCAGAAGCTTCACAGACAAAAAAGGACTACGGGAGTTTATCACCACCAAACCAGCAATGCAAGAAATGCTAAAGAGCCTGCTATAAAAAGAAAAAATAGGAAACAAAGAAGGAACACAGGAGTAAAGAATAAAATGGCAACAAACAAGTATCTATCAATAATAACTTTAAATAAAAAATGGATTAAATACCCCTAGCAAAAGACCTAGGGTAACTGAGTGGATAAGAAAACATGACCCTTGACAGCTGATTCTCACAGTCAGTTGGCCTGGAGGTCAAATCCCCGCCAGTATTACCTACAACAATCTAGGCTTAACTACAACAAGACTGCGCATAAAGACCACTAGGGGTTGTACCAAGAAAGCATAAAAAATGCGGAGACAAAGAAACAGGTCGCAGATGTCAGAAATGGAAGATATATAGCTCAAAACCACACTTTTAAGGTCTTTCAATAATTTT
>NW_006288972.1:207808-212604 GCF_000327345.1 Myotis davidii | reverse complement strand
AATTATAAACTTTTAAACAATAAGAGATACAGAGGCAGAGCTGCCTCAAACAGAGTGTCAAACTGCAGCAGCAAGGCCAGGGACTGTTGGGGGGCAGGAGGGAGGGGGGGAGGAGATCAACCAAAGGACTTGTATGCATGCATATAAGCATAACCAATGGACATAAGACACTGGAGGGTAGGGGAGGCCAGGGGAATGTCAAGGGCGGGGGGAAAAAGGAGACATATGTAATACCCTTTGTAATACTTTAAGCAATAAAAAATAAAAAAATAATAATCCACAGGGTGCAGGATACAGGTCTTGAATGGTAACAGGCTTGAGGTCATTGGCCACAGAGGAGCATATGAAACACAACAGTTCCATCCCTGAAGCCTAACTTAAGAGTGATCTCCCTCAAGAAGACTTGTGATAGGAGTGTTGCCTCATATTTCTCCTGCACTGTTCACCTGGCCATGCTCTTCATCATTAGGAGCTCCTTTCCACACCCAGCTCTGCTGTGAGCCACCTATCTCTCTGCTGTGTGTCCCCACCTGCAAATCCCTGAAGGTGCCCTCCCCCCTCCCATGATGCTGCTCCTTCCACATAGTCAAATGCAAAAAGTTGAATGGGAAGAAAACCACGGCTTCCTTTGTTACATTTTTCATTTATTCTTTTTCCCCTTTTATTCTTCACATCATACACACATGGCAATGTGAATGTGTATGATTTTTTTCAAAGGTTGTGGGTTATTTAAAATAAACACACACATATTTCTTTATCTTTTACTAGAGTCTGCCTTGTGGAGCTCAGGGCTTTTTCAGCTGCTAGGATTCACATAAATTCAAAGCTCAAACTTATTACAACACTGAAAAAATAATAACAGGAGATGAAAATAACAGATTCTTCACACAGTGCTGACTCTTCCACAAATCAACAATTAAGCTTGGTATACCAGATGCCTATTGCTGCCATAACAAATTACAAAAATGTAGTAGTCTGAGGCAATACTAATGAATTCTCTTAGAGTTCTGGAGGTCAGGAACCTGAAATTAGTCTTATGGAGATAAAATGATGGTATCATCAGGGCTGATCTTTCTGAAGGCTCCAGAAGACAATACATCTCTTGCCTCTTCCAGCTTCTAGAAGCTTCCAGAATCCGTAGCTTGTACCCACATCACTCTAATCTCTGCTGCCATCATCACATTGCCTTCTTCCTCCTTTGATCTTCTTGCCTCCATCTTCTAGGGGCCTTTGTGATTACATGTAGGACCTACTCAGATGGACAATCTCCTCATCTCAAAATAATTAACTTCATCACATCTGCAATAAGGTAATATTCACAGGGTCTGCAGATTAGGATGGCTCTCTTCAGGGGTTTAATTTTCAGGATATCACATGTTGATACCTTAACCTCTCTGCAACTCACTTTCATAGTCTTTAAAATGGAATATTTGCTTCATAGGCTTGATGTTGGTATAAGAGCATGGGGTGCTGCTGTTAAAAAATACCTAAAATGTGGAAGTAGTTGTGGAATTGAGGGTAATGCACAGAAGCTGGGAGAATGCTGAGGGAGCTGATAGAGAAGGTTTAGATTTTTCTAGAAGAAATTATTGCTGGGAATTTGAATATTATAGGTGATATATCAGATCAAAGTGAGGACCGTGTTATTGGACATACAAAGTGGGGGGAGAAGATGCTGAGTTGTTTTTTTACTATTGGGTGGAAAGAAGAGCTTGTAAGTGATGAAGTTGAGTCTTTAGCTGAGGAGGTTTCCAAGCACATTGTGGGGGCACATCCTGGTGTCTCCTTGTAAAAGGCAAAATATCAGAGTGATGAATCTACCAGCCAAAAAACTCCAAGGATTGGCAGCAGTCAGGAGGACCTGGAAACCAGCAAGGGAAGATTCTCCCCAGTACCTTCAGAGAGACAAATGTTCTGCCAACCTTTTGATGCTGGACCCCTAGAAGTATGGACCATAAGTTTCTGTAGATTTAAGCTATACTGTTTGTGGTACTGTGCTATGTCAACCCTAGAAATCTCACACAACACCTTGCTCCTTCCTCCACCTTTTCTCCTGCCCCCCTCCTCTTCCATCCTCTCAGCATCCCAGAGGTTTCCCCTTCTGCATGAGCTTGTGTTTATTAGAGTAATCCTTCCCACCCCCGCCCACTCATCTGGCCCAGGAGGACCACAGAGGCTGCTGATAAGTGTAGTGGTGGCTTTCTCAGAAACCTTTAAACTCTGCATGACCCTGTTTCTCAGCAATGTCTCCCTGCCCAGGATTCTAGACTCTAGATCCGCCCCTTCTCCATCCTCTTTACTTTTACCCTTTCTGAACTCAGGCCCTTTACAGAAGAATTTAACAGTCATCAAAAATTTTACAATGCAAAAACAAAACCAAACATCTTTTTGAGAGAGATGGAGAAAATGAAGGGCTCATGGATTCTTAAGGGGAAGGGGCAGATTGCCAGCTGGTGTGAGCACAACAGCTCCTAAGACCACCTCTGCCTGAGAGCATGCTCCAGTCCCACCTGTAAGAGTCAACCTCAGACTCCCACAGAGCACCAAATTCCTACAAAATAATCATTTTACAAAAACTCACTGAGACAGACAACACTATGGTGTTTACCAAAAAGATGGAGTGAGAGGGGCCAGGAAAGTGTAAAGGGGGTCAAACATTTGGAGACAGAAGGAGACTAGACTTTGGCTTGGGCACACAATGCAATATACAGATGAGGTATCATGGAATTGTACACCAGAAACCTATATCATGTTATTAACCATTGTCACCCCAATAAATTTAATTCAAAAAAGAATAAATAGTTTTACCTAAGGAGGGCATTATCCTTTACAAAATAAAACAAAATGAGTTTTCATGCATTTAAATATATCTAAGCCAGCAGACTCTGCTGCAGCACAGGATAGCTAACATGTCTGAAAATGTGTCCCTTCTGTTATCCCAGTGACACTTTCTTTGTTCCATGAAGTTCAGTCATATTAGCACATCAGCATTGGTGTCTGTCATTAACACATGAAATGCAGAACAGAAAGATATGTGCTTCTGATCTGCACTATTGAGTCTATGGCTTTGGACAAAACATAACCCTTCTGAGCCCATGTATCTCTACAGGTGAGAAGGTAGAGAAGGGTCAGATCAACTAAGTCTGATGCCCCGACCCCGAATTTACATTTTACACCAATATCTGGGCCTTGTTTCTAGAGAAGAAGTCCCCAGACTCTCCCACTGGTTTGAATCCTGAGCCTTGGCTGCTTACCCACACTTCCTCTCAGATGTTGGTTGATTATAGTGATAAACCTGTGACAGCGAATAGGTTTCTTCATGGTAGACCACTTGGAGGGACCAGTCCTAGGACTCTTGGCTTGAGGGGTCTGTGTGAAGGAGCAATGTCACTGCGGGCCTCTGCTCTCATGCTTTGAGTGCCTGGGGTCACCAGAGTCATGTATAGTTACAGTGACAGATCCCAGGCCCATCACCATGTGGCACCAACAGCCAGGAAGGCAGGAAGCAGGGAAGCAAGTGTGCTTCTCCCACTCTCTCTGCCAATCTCAGCACACCCTCCATTACCTTCCTTACTCATTTGCCAGGACTTTTTAGCCCCCTTTCTCCAAAGCCCATTCGTTTGTTTGCACTATCCTGAATTCTTAGCCCTTGACCTTGGGGCCGAAGAAGAGGCTCCTTAGAACAGGAACCAGGAAAGAATTCAGAGTTTACCAGATCCATCTGCTAGCATTCAGTCACTTGCCTCTTTTCTGGGATTTTCAGTTGGTGTCCACAATTTCTGCTGTTATCTGCATTTTTTCCTTTTGGGTTTAGTTTGATGTCCTTAAGTGCTTTTCTACTACTGAAAAATGCTGTAAGTACATCTTTACCAAGGGACAAAGATGCAATTTTAATGTGTATCTAAGCATATTACAGCAAATTTTTTAATTTTTTTTTTTTTTGCTTCTCATAATCCACTCAGTTTCCAAGAAATGAGCTACAGGATGTTATTGTAAATTCATTTGTGCACAGGAAAGCATGCATCCTGCCTCCACAACAGCACTTTCCAGCCTCACTTCCTCCTCCTTCTGTTTAAGTCATCACTTGAAGTTTTGGTCACAGCACAGGCTAGAAAGGCTAGGTTACAGGACCCATGTCATCTTATTTGTACCTGCTTAAGTATTCAGAAGGGTGAGAGGAGAAGGCTCATCCAAGAAGAAATCTCATCATGGAGATCGCCCTGAACAGTGTTTAGGATCTATTTGGACCCTGCCTAGGCTAGTGCTGGCTTGAGGATGAAATGGAGGAGTTCTCCTGTGAGTCTCCAAACCCTCACCTGTTCCTCCTCCAGAGCAGCCACAACACTTACTACTTTGACTCTGACATGAGCCAAACAAAATAAATTCTACTCTGCATTGAACCAGTGCTCATGGCTGTTGCCATCTTTCAAATTCTAACAATGACATTCTCAAAGCTTAACTTGTGAATAAACAGCTTTTGCAGCCTCTTTCTTTTGGAATATTTCTTGAAGAAACATCCCTTGGAAATATCACTTAAAATTAGAATTAGGGGACTAGTTTCTGAGCTGTGAAAGACCATAAATGATTATTTGTAAGTATAAGGAGACACCAGCATTTCTCCTATCCTCTGCAAGTATAACACATCTGCATTGATTGGAAAGCCAAGGACTCCAGATAAACACAGCAACATAGAAGGCTAGGTAACTGTCATCTAAGCCCCATTTAGCAATACTTCATTGAACCCCACTGAACAACCACAAAAAGGGAAAACTAAACTATGCAAAATCCATGCCCTC
>NW_006288972.1:202359-207769 GCF_000327345.1 Myotis davidii | reverse complement strand
CAGCAGGAAGGAAAATGAGGGAAGCTAGCATGGTAGCCACCATTTAATCTAAAATTGCTGACCAGGTTTTCACTTGCAGACATCATCATGAGGGGTCCTGCAGAATTATTGCTGGTGGAACAACCACATCTGGTGACGTTTTTAACAATTAATGTCTCTAAAAGGTCATATAGCAATTGAAGAAATTTTAATTTTTTACAATATATAAATTTTAGTAACAAGAGTGAGAATGTGTGTGGTCCTTAACCCATGATTTCCTTCCTCCCTCCCCCACTGACCTTCAGCTTAGCTTGAGGGAAACTCCATTCTGGGCAGGTGTGATAAAGAAGATGGAGTTCCTGTTCCCCTCAGTTAACCATCAAGTATATGCTGCCTTACCAATAGGGGCAGGCTGGCATCATTTCTCATGATTCCCATTAACTCTGAGTTGCTGGACAAACTGGCCCACACTCCAGCACATTTACATGATGGAGGGTCTATGCGAGAAGAGGTAGGTTGAGAAGATCAGAGGCTACTGCTCAGAGCCCAGAGCAGTGGTTTAGCACTTTTGAGCAGGAGGAAAAGAAGTCCATAATTACAGAGAACTCCAAAGCCCTCCTCAAAGGAAAATGACTTTTTATTTGAAGCAGAGTGTTGGAAGTTCAAAGGGCACTCTTGAAAACAGTGAAGATTTTATTACTAAGTAATATAGAGGAGACTGGTAATCAGATAAGAGCTATTTGAGAAACCACAGGTCAGCAATTTACCAGAGAGAACCAGGAAAAGATACACTAACACAGGGTCCTTCTAGGGTCAGAGAAAACCTGAAAGATTAACCACAAAAACCAACACTGAAAAGGAAACCAATTTTAATTATATCAAACTATGGAGCAATTTATGCCCAGAGACATTGTCAAAAATAGGAAAGCAATCAGCTGGCAAACTGCAAGACATACAAAGAAACAGGAAATTGTGACCAATGTAGTGAAAACAATTCAGGCAGCAGTAACTCTCTGTGACAAGGGGATTTGAAAACATTGCTTCCAAGTAGCAGTTAGAAATATGTTTAAAGAACTGAGGAAGTATGGAAAATGGCAACTGGCAAGAAGGCAGAGATGGAGAATGTGTGAGAGAGTGAGGGAGTTATAGTGGAGTGTGTGGAGCTGTGGTGTGTGTGGATGTGTGTGTGTGTGTGTGTGTGTGTGTGTGTGCGTGTGTGTGTGTGGTAGAAACAGTTAGATGCTGCAGGTCTTCTGGGGGCTGCCAGACCAGGCAGTCTTGAACTGTGAAACCCCGCTGCCACCGTGGACACTCCAGGTGGGGGCAGTGCGGGCACAGAGACCATGTCATCTTGAAGAACAGGACTGCTTACGACTAGGACCCTAGCCTCACCACCACCCAATCTGGTCTCAGACAAAAGCTGGGACCCTACAACCACTTGGGACAAACACCTACAGACCCACAGACACCAAGACTGCAGGCATCCTGGCCGCAGATTACTGTGTCACAGAGCCCATCCCCTTCCCCACCGGCCTTCAGCTGTGGCATGGGACCTGCCAGACTCACTCCACATGAGCAGGCTTCCTTCTGACACAGGGTAGCTGTACAACTTAACTATGACTCTGGGTGTGCAGACACAGGGAGAATGTTATCTGTGGCGCAGGAGTGGCCTCCCATCGACACAGAGCGGCTGTACAACTTGGCTTCCCAAGCAGACAAGGGACCCTGATTCTTCGCACAAGAGGCAGCACCGAGCACCAGTGACTTGACTCTCAGCGCACATACGTGGGCACTCTGTTTCTCATCATGTACACATGAGATCCCTGATTCTCAGTGCATGCACACTGAGCACCTGTGATTCCAATTCTCAGCATAAGCACACACAGGACCCTGATTCACTGCACAAGGCCACACCAAGCAACAATAACTCTGATACTTGATTTTCAGCGCATGCACACAGGAACTCTGACTCCTGGCAAGTGCTAGAGGTCTCTGATTTTTGGCATATGCCTGTGGGGACTTTTTTTCAGTATGGCTCATGCAGGGTCCCTGATTCTAGGTGTGTGCATGAGGCCACATGGAGCGCTGGTGAGTCTGATTCTTGGTATGCATGGCTCCCACCAACCCACAGCAGCCACACATCTCCGTGTCCAGTGTTGGAGCTCTTCAGTGACACTTGGGTGGCGTGATGCTCCCACTGCACACAGCTCAGGCCCCCACAACTCAGCATTTGGACCTTCTGGTAATAGTTGGAATGGGGAGACAATGAAACAATCCTTAAATGAAAGAAAAGGAGAAATGACTTAGGGAAAAAGGTGAAACTGAGGCATGCCATATGGCAGAAAAAGAATTTAGAGTAATGGTCATACAGTTCATAAGCTGGATAGATGAAAAAATTAACAACCTATGCAAAAATCAGGAAGAAATCAAAAATGATATAGCTACAATCAAAAACACTATGGAAGGTTTCAACAGTAGACTAGAAGAAACAGAGGACTGAATTAGTGAGTTAGAATATAAGGTAGAGAAATTAGCCCAATCTGAACACCAACTGGAGAAAAATATTAAAAAGCAGGAGTAGAGCCTAAGGGAGCTTTGGGTCAACACAAAATGAAGTAACATACATATAACAGAGGTGCCAGAAGGATAAGAAGAATAGCAAGGATTAGAGAATGTATTTGAAGAAATAATGACAGAAAACTTCCCTGATATGGGGAAGAAAAAAGTCTCACAAGTACAGAGAGTCCCAAGCAAAAGGAATACCAAAAGACCCACACCAAGAAAAATCATAATTAAAATGCAAATGTTAATGACAAGGAGAGAAAACAGAGAAGTGCTTACAAAGGACCCCCCCCCCCAATCAGATTATCAAATGATTTTTCAACAGAAACACACCAAGCTAGAAGGGAATGGAATGAAGTATACAAAGTGATGCAAAGCAAAGAATTGAATCCAAGAATGCTCTATTCACCAAGACAATCAATCAAAATTGAAGGCGAAATCAGGAGCTTCACAGACAAAAAAAAAATGCAAAGGGAGTTTATCACTACCAAGCCATCAATGAAGAAATGCTAAAGGGAATGCTGTAAAAAGAAGAAATAGAAAGGGAGGAAGGAACACCAGCATAAAGCACAGAAATGGCTACAAACAAGTACCTATCAATAATAACATTAAACATAAACGGATTAAATGCTCCAATGAAAAGATATGGAGTAACTGAATGGATAAGAAAACATGACCCATATATATGCTATCTACAGGAGACCCACCTCAGAACAAGGGACTCACACAGACTGAAAGTAAAGGGATGAAAAAATATCTATTAGGCAAATGAAAATAAAAAAAATCTGGGATAGCAATACTTATATCTCACAAAATAGACCTCAGAGTGAAGGCCATAACAAGAGACAGGGAAGGCCACTTCATAATTCTAAAGTGATTGATACAACAAGAGGATATAACTCTGGTAAGCATATATGCACCCAATGCAGAAGTACCCAAATACATTTTAAAAAAATACTATTGGAAGATATCAGGGGAGAGATTGACAGCAATACAATCATAGCAGGAGACTTTAATACTCCATTAACATCACTGGATAAATCCTCTAGACAAAAAATTAGCAAAGAAAAAGCAATCCTAAATGACTCACTAGATCAGATGGACTTAATCGACATCTTTAGAACATTCACCCCAAAACTACAGAATACACATTCTTCACAAGTGCACACGGGACATTTTCAAAGATAGACCACATATTGGGACACAGGCAAAGTCTCCCAAATTCAAGAAACCTTGTACACTATTGGTGGGAATATAAATTGGTGCAATCACTATGGAAGACAGTATGGAGAGTTATCAAAAATTAAAAATAGCACTATCATATGATCCATATGGAAATCTATCAAAAAGCAATGAAAACAGGATCTGGAAAAGACATGTTCATTGCAGCATTATTCACAATAGCCAGATATGGAAACACTCTGTCTACAGATGAAGAGATGAAGATTATGTGAGACATATATATTTACAGGGGTGGGAAAAATGTTTACAGTTGTAAGTACAAGAAACAAATAATACAATAAATAATTATACAGGAATAAACTGTATTTTGAAAACTCACAACTATAAAGCTACTTTTGGTGTGTGTGTGTGTGTATGTGTGTGTGTTCTGTGAGGATTAGAAGAACATGTTTCCACTTGCAAAAGGACTTAGGAGCATTTGCTAAGTGACACTAGTCATACAGAGGATAATAAATACTATATGATATCACTTTTTTAAAGTATATTTTTATTGAATTCAGTGAGGAAAAGAGAGGAAGAGAGAGAGAGAGAGAGAGAGAGAAATGGTGAGAGAGAATCATCAATTGGCTGCCTCCTGCACACCCCCTACTGGGGATCAAGCCCAGAATCCAGGCATGTGACCTGATGGGGAATTGCACCCAGATAACCAGGGGTAGTGGATGGGGGAAATGGGGAGATGTTAGTTAAACATTACAGAATTCTAGTTAGAAATGCATAGGTTCTGGAGATTGAATACACACCATAATAATCTACACTAATAAAAGACAAACATGCTAATTGACCATACCTTCCTTTGCCTTAAGCCACACCCACCAGCCAAGCAGAGTGACTATATGCAAATTAACCCAACCAAGATGGCAGCCAGAAGCCATGGAGCTAGAGCGAGTAGGAGGTTTGGTTGCCCAAGTGATGAAGGAAGACAAGCTACCCACCTGCTGTGGCCAGCTCTGAGCTCCACTCAAGGCAACAAAGTTTCAATTATAGAAAATAAACCCCAGATACCTGCTTTCAACCAGCCGTGGCCACGGAGCTGGAGCGAGTAGGAGGCTTGGGTTATACCTGGCATGGAGGAAGCCAAGCTTCTCGCCTGCCCTGGCCAGCTCTGAGCTCCACTCAAGGCTACAAAGTTTCAAATATAGAAGGTAAATAAATCTCAGGAAAAAAGGAGAGGCTGGGAGCTTCTGTCACAGGGGATCTTGGCCAGCCTGAAATCGGCCCTCAGCCCCTCACCCAGACTGGCCAGGCACCCCAGTGAGGACTCCCACCCTAAAGGGGGTATGGCCAGCCTGCAAACACCCATCAGCCCCTCACCCAGGCTGGCCAGGCACCCCAGTGGGGACCGCCACCCTGAAGGGGATGTGACCAGCCCGCAAAGAGCCATCAGCCACTCACCCAGGCTGGCCTGGCACCCCAGTGGAGACCCCCACCCTGAAGAGGGTGTGACCAGCCTACAAACACCCATCAGCCCCTCACCCAGGCTGGCCAGGCACCCCAGTGGGACTCCTATCCTGATCCAGGACACCCATCAGGGAAAACCAACTGGCCCCCACCTGTGGACCAGGCCTCTATCCTATATAATAAAAGGGTAATATGCAAATTGACCCTAACAGCAGAACAACTGGGAATG
>NW_006288972.1:197807-202202 GCF_000327345.1 Myotis davidii | reverse complement strand
GGGGGGCCGGACCGGGCTGAAGGACCCCCCTCCCCCGAGTGCACAAATTTTTGTGCACTGGGCCTCTAGTTATCTATAATAATAAAAGCATAATATGCTAATTAGACTGGACATCCTTCTCGACAAAGCCGAGGCTACAGGGAAGCACAGTCCTGGGTGCCTGCCATTGGCTGGAGGGAAGTCCGGGTCCTGGGTGACAGAAGGAAGCCGGTGCCAGTAGCTGTGGAAAGGAGGGCCTACTCTTGCACGAAATTCATGCATCAGGCCTCTAGTAGTTAATAATCCTGTATTATGTACTTGAAAGTTGCTAAGAGAATAGATTTTAAATGTTCTCACCACAGAAAACATATAGTAAATATGGGACCTGATGCAGGTGTTAGCAAATGCTAAGGTGGTGATTATTTTTTCTAATATATAAATGTGTGAAATCAACATGTCACATACTTTAAAGTTACACAATGTTACATGTCAATTATAGCTCAACTAGAGGCCTGGTGCACAAAAATTTGTGCATTCGGGGAGAAGAAAGGGTCCCTCAGCCTGGCCTGTGCCCTCTCACAGTCTGGGACACCTCAGGGGATGACCACCTGCTGGTTTAGGCTTACTCCCTGGGGAATTGGGACTAAGATAGAAATCAGACTTCCCTCTGGCAGCCCGGCAGCCCTTGGGGGATATCTGCTTGCCAGCAAGGAGCAGGCCTAAACTGCAGTCGGACATCCTTAGAGCTGCTGAGGAGGCAAGAGAGGCTCCCACCACCAGCGCTGTAGTGGCAGCCATCAGCCTGGCTTGTGGCTGAGCAGAGCTCCTCCCATGTGAGAGCGCCCTGACCACCAGAGGGCAGCTCCTGCATTGACCGTCTGCCCCCTGGTGTTTTATTCTGGGATATATTTACCTTCTATGGCTTTCACTGGAACTGAGAGCCGGCTTTAGCACTGAGGTTTGGCTCCAGCTCTGAGACCTCAGCTGCTGAAAGCAGGTATCTGGGTTTGTTTGGCTTCTAAAATTGAAACACTCTTGCAACTCCGGCTCTGAGGCCCGGCTGGCTGAAAGCAGGTCTCTGGGGTTTGTTTAGCTTCTATAATTGCAACATTGTTTCTTAGAGTGCAGCTCAGAGGCCAGCAGCGGCAGGCAGGGAACCTTGGCTTCCTCCATCACTGGAGCAAGCAAGCCTCCTGTTAGCTTCAGTTGCCTGGCTGCCGGCGGCCATCTTGGTTGGCAGTTAATTTGCATATCTCCCTGATTAGCCAGTGGGAGGCATGTCTGAGGTACGGTTAATTGCCATGTTTGTCTACTATTAGATAGGATAAAGCTGGGGGAAAACTAGGTGGAGTTAGTGGGAGTTGGATTCTTCTTTAGAGATAAGGAGCTGGCAAGAATGGGTGAAAATCATATCCTAGCCCATTAGCTTCACATTAAGTGAAACCCCTCACTAAATATGGGAAAAGTCAACTCAGAGAGTTTGAGTGAGTTAGGCATGGCCACATCCTTGTTAATGACCTAACCAGGTCAGGCCCCCTATCAGCATAATCCTCCCCCCCTCCCTCCCTCCACGCAGTGACTGGCTATTTTCCTCACCTTTCTCATGACCCTCTGGTGGGAGAGACCTACAGATATAGCTAGAGTAAGCCCTAAAGGAAAGTGTTCATCCTCTCCCTGCTCTCCTATTTTTAATAGTGAAAAAGATTTCCTTTCCTTTGAGAACCAGGAGACTTTGCAGGTGATTCCTGGCACCAGGATCACCTTGGTGGCACTCTCCCAGGGAAGGAGGCTCTCAAAAGGGCCATTTTATAGGAAAAGATTAAAGACAAAAGGAGTTAAGATTAGTGATCAAGGCTAGAAGTGAAAACAGTCCTCACAAACCTAATATGCTCTTCTCCTCTGAGGTTATAGCCCCTGAGGGGACAAGTGCTGGTGTCACAGGGACCTTCTGAGAACATCACCACAGTCCAAGGCTGTGTTTTCCCGTGGAAATTTCCCATCCCCTGCCTCAGTGGTGAATGTTCCTGTCTCTTCAAGTTGTCACCCCTAGGCATCCCCTACCTGGACTTTCTGACTCTGAGGTCTGTGAGGCAGGACACTTCCTCATGTCCTAGGAGGAGGAGCCTGCTGTACTCACAACTGGAGGACAGCAGTAGGTCAGGGCCTTCTGGGCCAGACTCAGAGCCTGTTACTGATTCTGCAGGAAATGGGAGAGCCAGCAGGAGAAGGGAGCCAGCTGCAAAGTAGGAGCTGTGAGGAATGGAAAGAATTCAGTGCCTCCAAGAAGCTCGCTGAGTGAACACTCCATTCTAGTAGGTATCAGTAAGGGGAGTGGGATGTAGAAAGAGTAACTCCACACTCCCGGGTGTGTAAGGATGCCTGAGTTTCACACACAGCAGCTTCAGGAGCAGTGGCAAGCATCTCCTCCAGCCTAGATGCCCAGGATCTTGTTTGGGCTAACCCCTCTCCTAACCTACTCCCCTAACAAGGAAGGAAGGGGTCTGCTCACGCTCCTGCAGGGCCAAAACACACTTAAGAAGGCAGCAAAGACTCCCCATGTGCATAGCCAGCAAAGCAAAGAAATTTCTGAGGACATATAAGTGAGTCTAAACTCAGAACATGTTAAAGTGAAAATCCTGTGTGTATCTGGGCTGAACTACCTAAAACACTCCACTCTCCTCTAAGTGTCCAGAAAGCAACTTGCTGGAAATGGCAAAGGTCATGACCATAGTCCTCAAACACTTGGCCTACCTGTGCCTTTAAACACCTGCTCCCCAATAGAAGCTGCCCAGGATTGTGTTGGTGGCTGTGCATTCTGAGCTTCCTCCCTTCCTCTGCATGACAAAGGAGTTGGTCTAGGACATTGATGGTGAACCTATGACACATGTGTCAGAGGTGACAAGCGAACTCATTTTTTTGGTTGATTTTTCTTTGTTAAATGGCATTTAAATATATAAAATAAATATCAAAAATATAAACCTTGTTTTACTATGGTTGCAAATATCAAAAAATTTCTATATGTGACATGGCACCAGAGTTAAGTTAGGGTTTTTCAAAATGCTGACACACCGAGCTCAAAAGGTTCGCCATCACTGGTCTAGGAAATCTGATCCAGACACTGATCAAGAACTAAGTGCACCACAATCATTGGCAAGGGTGTGGGGATGCTTATATTCCGAAAGTACAGGTATGTGAACCAAAATCTCTGAGAAATACCACATTTTACCGAATCTTGAATCCCCTCGATAATTCCCAGAGACAGGAGGTTCAGGAAGTCTGGGACTGGGTGGATAGACTCAGTCCCTTGGAGGTGTAGCATATAAGATCCCACATGTTTTCATTCCTCTATGACAGTATGTGTTTGTAACCCCAGATTTCAGCTCTCTGGACCTGTCCAGGAACTTTCTAAACCCCAGCTTACCCATGGTACTGTCAGTTCCCTGACCATTCTCATCTCCACCTTTGGCCAGGACTCCTTGTATTAGCAAAATTCCTGGCCTTTGCATCTGTGGCTCTTTCTCCATTTCTGCTCTGGTGTCAGTCATGGGAGTGTATTGATTTCCATGGAGGTGAACATCATGAAGGCTTTGGGGTAGGGGACTTCCTGCAGAAATATGAACGCCTTAGGATTGAGGACCAGGCCAGCCTATAATCTAAGTCATTTGGCCAGAGACAAGATAGTCAACCTTCCTCTCCCTTGGCTTCTCCTTGTGCAGTGCCAACTGGAGAGAACAGTCACCTGTGGTGACCAGGTGGACAACGTGAAGAGGTGGAGATAGAAATGGAAGGAGAAGCACAGAGAGGACTCAGACAGTGTGTGGGGGAGGCTGGGACAGTTACAGGCCTGAGGGCACATGGCAGCTGGGAAAGGTCCGACATCTGCTCCCTGGGGAGCATGTGAATGAGGGGCTTCGTTGTCCTGAGGCTGGAGAAGCAGACTGAGGACAGACTGCACTGTGCACAGGGACTCCGTGAGTGCAGAATGTTTGACTGTGTTAAATACTGACTGATAGGCTGGAGCCACTTTACTTGGAGAAGCCTCAGCTTTGGGGCAGGATGTCAGGAGCTGTAGGGGACTGTCCCAGTCTCTCCAGGACACTGAACATATTTAGATGCATTGAGACAGCACAGTGATTTGACTCCTGAGAGCAGAGTCAGAGGCTGCAGCTCACCTGGGACATAGGGTTCTTCTCCAATTTCCAAAACCAAAATGCCAGAAGCTGGTCCGTCCTTGCTGCTTGACACAGTCGCTGCAGGAAAGAAACATCTGCACAGCATATGTTTCAAGGGACCTGGCGTATATGGCATACTGCTCTTAATATGTTTGCTCACCTTGGCACTATGTGTTTTAACCAAGGTCACCTCTCCAAGAAAGGTTGTTTCCCCAGGTAGCGATTTTTCCCTGAAATTAGGGAG
>NW_006288972.1:188830-197718 GCF_000327345.1 Myotis davidii | reverse complement strand
GTGTGTCCCTTGTCACTGAGCAAATTTTCTACTTCTCATGGTTTTTCAAAGTCTCCCCTGGCTGCTGAATCTCCTGGGAAAACTTAATATCTACAGCTTTGATCACTAACTTAGAATTACCTGGAGAAATCTAATATTTAAAGCTTTCTCACTACCATAAGTGTTACAATCTCTTGACTTCCCTTTGAATTTGAAGTCCCTAAAAATAAAAAGTCTCCAAACCCTCTTAGAGTATCATTCTAAATCCAGCCTAGGTTCTTCCAATGTTCTTCCCTCTATTCTTACATTCTGGGGAAGTGGAAAGCAGGACTGTGTCTGTGTGGTGTCACTAGCTCTTTGGATTTGGCCCAATACATTATAGGCAGTTAAACCTATTGAATGAATGAATGAATGAATGAATGAATGAATGAAATTGTGTTTGGGACTCTTTCGGGTAAGCATGGGAGGACAGAAGAGATGAAGAAATTGCCTATGATAAGAATACATGCACTGCATACTTGCCCCCTGGTGTGAGCACTGTGAGAAAATTCAGGACTAAACAGATGACCCCAAACATGTTTAAGGTGAAACAATAAGAGCCCTGAATGTGCATTTTAGCTGGGTCTGTGCCCCTGCCCATCTGGGAGATATGAACTTGACTAGCTTATGCTTCCATTCCCCAGGTATAAAGTGAGGATAATAAACCTACTGTGATCTGCATGGAAGAGGATGAAGGAGGGTATCAAATCACGCACCGGATGAAGTGTGACTCACCAGGTAGAATGTTAGAGAACTAGGATGGAGGGTTAAATGGGTGTCTTACTAGCAGGAAGTAGGTTTAAGAGGGAGGAGAGGTTGTAAAAGAGAGAGGGTGAAAAGGAAGGAGGTGACCTCATCTAATCCTCTCAAGAACCCCAGAAGAAACAACTCAATACACTTAGTCCCATTTTTGTACAAAGGTTTAACTTTTACATTAAGCAACTTCTGAGGTGGCACAGCTGGCCAATGGCAGGACTGTGTCTGGGACTCCAGACAACTCTTTACCCCCAGGCTACTAACCCTCCTGACCATCTTCTCTGGGCTGAATCTGGAAGAAGTATGGCAGAGGCCACTGAAGCCTTAAATAGGGACAGCTCTGCAGGGCGTGGACCATCAGGGATAATGAAGGTGAGGTCATGTCTGGAAAGATGAAAGGGATCTCCTAGAGAAATGCCCTCCAAGTGTTGAGCATCTACAGGTGCATATGGTGAAGCCAAAGTGACAGCAATAGATGGTGAAGATCCTCCTGAGATCAGTAAGGCTTTGGTTGGAAAAGCAGAGTTGAGGCACTGTTGTTTTTGTTCGAAGGGCTTCCCGGTCCAGATAACGAGGATATATTGCATTTAAGGTTTGGAAGCTCACAGATGACTTGTCCTCCAGGTTCCGAAGACACCACGCAGGCCCTGCAGGAGCCCCGACTGAGGCTCATCCTGGTGGGGAAGACAGGGGCTAGGAAGAGCGCCACTGGGAATAGCATCCTGGGCCACAGGCGGTTCATCTCCAGACTCTCAGCCACTTCGGTGACCAGAACCTGTGAGGTGGGGAGTCGCAGGTGGGACAGGTGGCAAGTGGAAGTCATGGACACCCTGGACCTTTTTAGCTCCCTAGTCCCCAGGGCAGACCCAGGATGCCAGGAGCAGGCCTGCTGATACTTGCTGTCCATGCCTGGGCCCCACACACTGTTCCTGGCGACTCAGCTGCACTGCTTCACTGCACAGGACCAGCAGGCCATGAGCTAGCTCAAGGCCCTGATCTGGGACAAGTGGTGGTGTTGTACCATCATGCTGTTCACGCGTAAAGAGAACCTAGATCGGGACTCTCCACAGGATTTCCTGAACCACACTGACAACCTTGAGCTGTGGGCTCTGGTGGCCGAGTGCGGGGAGGGGGGGGGGCACCTTGGACAACTGGGTGGCGGGCAGCAACCTTGAGGCCCAGGTGCAGGAGCTGCTGGTGCTGGTGGAGTGACTGGTGCTGGACCACTCAGGTGCCCCCTACTCCAACAACATGTACCACCGGGCACAGTCGCTGGCTTTCTGGAGCCCACAGGTGGCAGCGAAGCTGGTAGGCTGCGTGTGGGGGCAATGAGGGGGCGGGCCCCTGTGGTGGCTATGCATGTGGATGGCTGCAGGGAAACTGCACACAGTTGTGATGCTGGGCTTCCTGGTCCTGTGTTGCCATCTGGAGTCCATAGGCCATAGTAGAGATCCATCTGAGTGACAAAATATATGTAAGTAGGACTTGGAACCAACACCTAACAATCACATTCTTCCCTGGTGTCTGTGCCTCCAGGGCCCACAGGCTTCCTTGTGTCCCTCATCTGGCAGTAACCTACCAACCCAAAGACAAAAATCCTGCCCACTCCCATATCCCCCCAAACCTGCGTATGGGGCCTGGCCTTCCCTGAGCTCTTCTTACTGGAGCCCAACAAGTGTTGTTGCTCTTGCCTGTTCTCCAAGGATCTCAGGCTGCTGTACCCTGTCATGGAATCATCCCTGGCCTCCCCAGGGGACCAAGGGCCAGAGCCACCACAAAGCCTCAGTAGAGACCCATTTGTTTCCATTGAATCTGAATTGCATAAACAAATGTCCTGGACATTCACGTTGTGTTAACATAAATCAATATTTGTAGATGTTTGTTCATCCACCTTATATGCCCATTGAACAAAGACACTGCTCTGTCATTCCTAAACCCTTCTGCAAAAACCACACACCCAAGTGCAGACATACACACCCACACGCCCTTCTTCTCTACACACACACACTGGGGTGAATGCCCATATGAAGACAAGACACTAAACTGCCCATCTGTCCCAGGAAGGGACGTCTCTCACTGTATCTCCATTCAGCTCTTTTAGCAGCTTGAATGTAGAGGCTTCTACAAGTCCAAGAAAACTTTAACCAGAGACCTAAGTCTCTAGGAGCTACTGAGACCTTGGCTCATCTGACAACTACACTTTCTTTTCCCAGAATCTCTACCTTCACATACAAACTCAAGCCCACCTCCAATACTGCTGGGTAATTTCAGATCACTTCCCCACAGTATCCTCCACCTGCTCCCTTCACAGACAGAGATTCCCAGGTTCCTGATGCCCTTATGTCACTAAAGAGCAATATGAAAAATGGAAAATAATCTGCAATGGTTGAATGCATATTGGAGCAAGAGGCTCACAACCTGGAAACCATGGGAATAAGAATGAGAACAAGTGCCAAATGCTGAGACTTGATGTTTCCTCTGCTGCCAAGGGCATTGTGGTTCAAGGGTTGTGCACAGATCCCAGCAGAAGCACTTATAAGGAATCTTGAGTTTGGTCTTGTCCACTTGTCAATATCCTTTTGCAAGGAACAAACAGGAAAACTTTACCATTGTCACTTTGCAGAGGAAGGAGATGGTCACTGATGAAAATGAATGAGAAAAAAAGAATAGCAGAGTGTCTAGTGTGAGTGATGAAACACTTGATTATTGGTCTTTGTTTGGGGAAGAATGGGGCCCAGAGAATCCCCAAGGAACAGTGATTGAGCTGGTTGAGAATGTAGGAAGGAGCACTCAGGGATCCCAGGGTACAGGCACACCCCACTATGGCTGCAATCCAGGCCATTAGGGAAGAGAGTGTGTTTGTTGTCTACACATTAATTAAAAGACAGAGATTGGCAGAGTAGATTAAAACACATACCCAACTATGTGCTGCTTACAGAAAACTCCTTTCGAATATTATGGTAAAAACAGGCTGAAAATTAAAG
This sequence comes from Myotis davidii, assembly GCF_000327345.1. Classification (NCBI taxonomy): domain Eukaryota; kingdom Metazoa; phylum Chordata; class Mammalia; order Chiroptera; family Vespertilionidae; genus Myotis; species Myotis davidii. The sequence goes on along the minus strand of NW_006288972.1, from coordinate 193,960 downwards.
GATGGAAAAGATAAATGGTGCAAATATTACTCATGCAAAAGGAAGAAGGAATGCTGTATTGATAGGAAATAAATTAGATCTCAGAACAAAAAAAATTACCAGAAACAGAGAGGAACATTATATAATGATTAATAGGTCACTCCACCAAGAAGACAGAGCAATCCTAAAGGTGTTTTCCCAAACAACAGAGATGTGAAATATGTGAAGCAGAAACTGACAACTGAGAGGAGAAACAGACAAATCCGCAATTATAGTTAGAAACTCCACCATCACCTCAACATTTGACAGAACGAGGCAGGGTCTAGAACAGTGATTCTCAACCTTGGCTTCACATTAGAATCACCTGGGAATCTTTTTAAAATCCTTACTTCTGGGCCTCATCCTCCAGAAATTCTGTTTCTTTGTTATGGGGTGGGGCCACATAATAAAGAATTCCATAACACCCTCAATCAGTGGATCTATTGATATTTGTAGAAGTTGATATTTACCAAAGACATATTTTTTGTGGTGTACATGGAACGTATACCAAGATACGCCATATCCTGAGCCACACAAAAAGTCTCCCAACATTCAAGAGAATTAAAATCACATGGACTATGTTCTCAGACAACAATGGAATTGAGCTGGAAAGGTAGCAGAAATTTCTGCACTGTCCTATCAGCAGCATCACAAGTCCCTCATCGGAATCTGGAAAAAGGTCTTATTGAAAGTACTCCAAGGTCAAATTCTACCTCTGAATATGGACGTTTTGGGGCTTGGAAGACACACACCACACTATCACTGAAGGATGGAGTGTAAGGGGTAAATAGTCATTTCCCCTTGTTTTTGCTACTCATTGCTGAAGCAAATCTCCTTTGCTGAAAAGAGCAGCTTATGTTCCCCACCCCACATTCAACCCCTTGTCCCAACACTAATTCACCCCTTTTCCACTTAGAGGACAGATGACCTTGATGAAGAAGGGACAGCTTCAGTTATTGCTTAACCTTGGCCAGCCCTCACCCATAAGTGATGGCATGCTAACTCTGTGAGCATGATCAGCCTGGTGTAATTTAGCCTCTTCATACAAGTTCTGAGAGCAGCAGCCTGGTCAGGCGCAGACATCATCCCAGATGAGCTCAGAAACAGCCTCACAGAACACTTTCAACACCACCGGTCATATCTCTGCAAGGCTGTGAGGAGCCTCCTCCTTGGTCCACTCACAGTAGTTTCAAGAGATCTTTAAACAGGAGAGAGATTGCTGTCTATTTCTGACAAAGGAGAAAACTAGGGCCTAGAAAAAGTAGATGGCATACACCAAGCCACACACTGTCCAGGATCAGGAAACAAAACTAAGTCTTAGAGTTCCTCTTGTCCTTCAGGAACCTCTTCAGATAAGACTGTGGGAAAGGAGGCAATGAGACCACAAGTCAGAATTGCCTGGGGAGATATCTGAACCAGAAAAGCCAGTTTCTCTTCCCTTGTCTGTGCTCAATTTAGGAAAAAAGGAAAATATTTCCAGTATTGAGAAAGGAATGTTGAAATCTCTAACTGTAAAGGTGCATTTGACTATTTCTCCATTTATTTTTGTCAGGATTTACTTCTTGAATTTTGAAGCCCTCTTGGTTTGTTTGGTTTTTTTGCGAGGGGATGGGCGGGGTTGAAGCTCAGGTACTTATGAGGTGCATGAAAATTCAGTATTATTGTCTTACTAGAGTCCTGGTGCATGAAATTTGTGTGTGGGGGGGTGGGGGGTGGGAGGTGTCCCTCAGCCTGGCCTGCACCTTCTCCAATCTGGGACCCCTTGGCGGATGTCTGACTGCTGATTTAGGCCTGTGCCCACAGGGATCAGGCCTAAACCGCCAGTCAGACATCCCTCTCACAATCTGGGACTGCTAGCTCCTAACCACTCGTCTACCTGCCTGCTTGATTGACCCTAACCACTTCTGCCTGCCAGCCTGATCGCCCCCTAACTGCTCCCCTGCTGCCTGATTGATGCCTAACTGCCCTCCCCTGCCAACCTGATGACTTCCAACTGCCCTCCCCTGCTGGCCTGATCACCCCCCAACTACCCTCCCCTGTTTGATCAATTGCCCCCAACTGCCTTCCCCTGCAGGCCTGATCACCCCCAACTGCCCTTCCCTCCTGGCCTGATCTCAATCCCAACTGCCCTCCCCTGTTGGCTCAGTCACACCCAACTGCCCTCCCTTGCCGGCCTGGTCACCCCTAACTCCCTCCCCTGCCAGCCTGTTTGCACTCAACTTCCCTCCCCTGCCAGCCTGATCACCCCCAACTGCCCTTCCCTGCCAGACCGATCACCCACAACTGCCCTCCCCTACTGACCTCATCACCCCCAACTACCCTCCCCTGCTGGCTTCATGACCCCTACTGCCCTCCCTTGCCAGCCTCATGGCCCCCAACTGCCCTTCCCTGATGGCCTGGTTGCCCCCAACTGCCCTCCCCTGCCGGCCGTCTTGTTGTGGCCATCTTGTGACAATGTGAGGGCAACCATCATGTGGCAGCCATTTTATGGCAGCCATCTTGTGATGACGTGAGGGTGCCACACAAGGGCGTGAGGACCAACTAGGCTTTTATTAGTACAGATTGATGAATTAACCTATTTATCATTATGAAATGTCCTTTCTTATCCAGGGTGTAAATATGGTATCATTCTGAAGCCTGCTTTGTCTGATACTAATACAATCCCTGAAGGTATTATGTGCCTAATCTGTGCATGTGTATCCCTTTCATGGTATATCTTTTTTAATTCTTTTCCTTTAACCTGTCTGTGTCTCTATATTTAAAGTGGGATTTCCTTTAGACAGCATTCATTTGGGTCTTGCTTTTTAAAAATCCAATATGACTGTCCAATTAGAGCATGAAGATAATTTACATCTAATATGATTATTGATAAGGTTGTGTTTAAATTCATCCTCTTGCTATTTGTTTCTGTTAGTCCCATCTACCTATTTTTGCCTTTTCTGCTTTTATGTGAATTTTTAAAATTCTGATTTTATTTCAACTGTTGCTTTATTAGCTATATCTCATTTGATTTTCGTAGTGGTTGCTCCACAGTTTACAATGTGCACCTTTAACTTATCATATTCTACTTTCAGTGAATATTATATCACATCACATGTACTATAAGTTGTCTTCCCACCTTTGGCATTATTGCTATACATTGTACATTTACAGAAAATATAAACTCAACCATATATTATTATTTTGCTTTCAAGAGTCAATTGGTTTTTGCAGAAATTTTTAATTGATAAAAAAAATATTCTCTGTTCAACTACCTATTCACGATTTTAGGTGGCTCAATTCTTTTGGAGGTGCCAATTGTCACCCATTTTCATTTTCATTTTCTGCACACCTGACGCATGTCTGGGTCAGTCCTGAGCAACCTGCTGTTCAGTGACCAGAAATAGTATACATATAAACAAGTCTAAGAAAATTTTAAAATATTGAAAAAACACAAAGTATCTTTTCTGACTACAATAGTATAAAACTAGAGAAGTCACTAACAGGTGGAAAACGAAAAAACTCACAAAAGCATGAAAATTAAATAATATAGTCCTAAGCAACCAATCGATGCAAGAAAGAAATCTTAAGGGAAATAAAAATATTTTGAAGTAAACAAAAATGGAAATACACATTCAAAACATATGAAATTCAGCAGCAGCAATTCTAAAAGGAAGGGTATAATGATAGATGCAACCTTACGAAAGAAGAAAAATCTCAAATAAATAACTTTATATCGAGGAACCAGAAAAAGAGAGACAAACTAACCCAAAGGCAGCAGAGGAAGGAAACAGAGATCAGAAAAATAATAGAAAATATAAAGAAAACAACAACACTGGGAACTGTATTTTGAAAAGATAAACAAAATGCACAAACATTTAACTAGACTAATTTTTTCAAATAAATAAAATCATAAATAAAAAAGGAGACATTACTACTGATGTCACAAAAATACGAAGGATCATAAAAGACTACTGTAAACAGTCATGTGCCAAGAAATGGATAACATTTCTAGAAGCATAAAACTTACCAAGACTGCGTCATAAAGAAACAAAAAATATGAACAGGCAAATAATGAATAAGGAGATGGAAGTAGAAATAAAAATTTTTCAACAAAGAAAAGCCCACTCCAAACAGTTTCACAAGTGAATGGTAGCAAACATTTGAACAATTATTAACCATCCTTCGCAAACTCTCCCAAAAAGGGCAGAGGAATGAATATTTCCAAATTTATTTTATGAGGCCAGAATAAGTCTGATATCAAAATCATACAGGGGCACTACCAGAGAAAAAAACTACAGTCCAATATCCCTGATAAATATAAAAGCAAAATCCCTCCACAAAAGATTAGCACATTAAAAGGATCATAGGCTACCATCAAGTGGGATTTCAATAAGGGTGAACTTCCTGTTATTAAAGTAAGCCTGTACCATGCTATGGTGGATATCATTGTTAGTTAGGACAAGAATCTTAACGTATGGGCAGCTCTTACTAAATACATCTAGCTAAGTGTTTAAATGTAGCACAGTATTTTGTAGGCTTAGCGGTAAGCAAGATGAGCTTGACAGGAATCCAACCCAACCACATAATTGTAGCCAACTGCAAAGAAGAAATCATCGTTTAATTAATCAAGTAGAGTATAAAAGCACTCCCTTTAGAGAGACAGAGCTTTGTCTGTGAATACCCCATCTCCTTTATTTGCTGAAGGAAATAAAACTACCTTGCGACAACCACGTCTTATGCTTAAATAGAACATCCCAAAGTCTTGAGTAACATCATGAAATTTTAGACACAAAAGTGTTAAGGCCGAGACAGATTCAGAGATATAGGATCTAAGAGTTGCTTGTGAGTTAACAATAGCTAGTACAGATGTCAACCAAACAATAGTTTCCTGCTGTGGATAACAAACATTCTTCTACATGCAACAAATGAAGAAAATAGTGCAATGACTAAAATGACCCTATTTATGACAAATTTGGTCTTGTAGCCTAACTCTTTTCAAGGTAACAATTTGCTTCTTGCTATGTGATCCTAAATTTAAGACAAAGGTTGGTGTGAAGTGTTAAGAAACACAAACTCATTTCCAAAAACAGTGGCCTCTAATTTTACAGACTTTTCTTGGTGCCCAGAGAG
>NW_006288972.1:179965-188570 GCF_000327345.1 Myotis davidii | reverse complement strand
GAAAATTCCAAGGGGACAGCCCTTTTCCTGATTGAATGGAGTCTTTTAAAAGTCAGAAAACAAATGGATACCAGAAATAACCACACATAGGTCTTCTTTTTAAACCCGATGGGAGTAACCTGAACCTTTTTTGGTTCACACTTGATGTTTGTCTATAATTTACCCAATATTCCTAATATCTGGGAAATTTTTAAATATTTGTTAAATTGACTTTTCCTGCCTTTCAGTATATAGTGGGGAGGAGGGAGAGTAAGGTGTTCTGATTCGTTGTCTTTTTAAACCAAAGCTGGACGGTCTAAAAAAGACATGTCATTTTTATCCACTAAAGAACAGAATCTCATATACACAAATAAAAGCACCTTAAACATTAGAGGAGAAAAAACAGTTGTTAGTGAAGAGCCCAGCGAGGAACCCATATTGGAAGGACATTTTGAGCAAAGAGAAGAGAGTCATCAAAATGAGAGAGGAAGGCTGGGTGCTGATTCTTGTTCTCTGCAGCATCTCCAGTAAGGGTTCTAAAACTAAAAATGAAAGAAATGGGTGAGTATGAATAGTTCTGCATAAATACCAGTGTTTTTTTAAGAAACAGTAAAAATGGTGCATTTGGAGCATTCAGAGTCACAGGCTGAAGCAGAAACAGTGCACTGTCACAGGAATGAGGAAACAGGAGAGGCTGAGGTAAAGGAAGGGGAACTCTTAGGAACAGAGGGGAGGACTGTGAAGTCTTCCATGCTGTGTAATGGTAGTTTGGACCAATTTCACCAAGTCATCAAGGAGTGAGGGACACTCAACTGACATACGACTGACAAATCGTATGTTGAGTGCCTTGGATATATCAGATACTGGGATGCAATTCAATAAGTAAACTATATTATAAATCCCAGATACCTATAGTTATATATGGTACATACTTCTCACATATGTACTTGTATTTATAAATTGCCACATTCAATTTGCTACTATTTTGGTGAGGATTTTTATGTCTACCAGTGTATTCATAAAGGATATTGGTCCGTAGTGTTTTGTTGTTTCTTGTAATATCTTTGAAGGATCCTGACCTCATGAAATGAATAGAGAAGTACTTCTTCCTCGCCTGGTTTTTGAAAGTGTCTGCAATGTATTGCTGTAAATTCTTTAAATGTTTAATGAATTCGCCAGTGAAACCATCTGGTACTGTGCTTTTCTTCGATTGTAGGTTTTTATTTTAATTTAACCTCTTTTACTCAGATTTCATTTTGGCTTGAGTCATTTTGAGTAGTTAGTATCCTTCTAGGAATCTAATGTACAACATAAAAAAGCAAAAGTAGAAAAGACAATTTGGTTTATTCTGCAGTTAGCTGACAGCCTCCAGCTGCCACACTGTCAGGACCCACCTTAGCTTTTGAGGCAAAGCCTTGCCCTTCCCAGGCCACGCTCAGCAGAGCTCCCAGTGGAATTGAGCTGGAACTCCATAATGGAAGGAAACAGCAAGATCTTCTGCACGGCCCTATCAGCAGCATCATGACTTCCTAAATGGTCATCAGAATCTGGGGAAAGACCTTGTTGATGGCCCAAATTCTACATGTGAATATGGAATTTTCTGGGCTTGAAAGGCACATACCACACTGTCACTGATGGATGGAAATGTAAGTGGTAAATGGCCATTTCCTCCCTTTTTTGCTAACCATTACTGAAGCAAATCTCCTTTGTTGGTGAATAGAGTGGATAATGTCTCCCACCCCACATTCATCCCCTGGTCCCAACACTCACTCATTCCTTTTCCACTAAGACAGTGGTTCTCAACCTTGGCTGTACATTAGAATCACCCAGGAATCTTTTTAAAATCCTTATTTCTGGGCCTCATTCTCCGGAAATTCTGTTTCTTTGTTATGGGGTGGGGCCACAACATTAGTAACAAAGAAACAGAATTTCCGGAGGATGAAGCCCAGAAATCAGGATTTTAAAAAGATTCCCAGGTGATTCTAATGTGCAGCCAAGGTTGAGAACCACTGCACAAAGAGAACAGATGGCCTTGCTCAAGAATGAGCAAATTCAATCTCTGCTTACCCTCGGCCAGCCCTTGATCATCATAGTTATGGCATGCTAGCTCTGTGAGCATGATCAGCTACACCTGATGTAATTTAGCCTCTTTCCTAATGTAAATTCTGAGAGTAGCATCCTGGTCTGGGGCTGATGTCATGGCAGCTGAGCTGAGAATCAGCTTCACACAACACTGACAACACCACTGGTCTTCTCCCTGCAAGGCTATGAACAGCGTCCTCCTCAGTCCACTCACAGTGGTTTCAGAGACTCTAGTTTCTTTTAAACAGGAGAGAAACTGCTATTTCTGACAAAGGATAAAACAGAGGCCTAGAAAATGTAGATGGCAAACACCAAGCCACACATTGCCCAAGGTCAGGAACCAAAATCTAAGTCTTAGAGTTCCTTCTGTCCCTCAGAAACCTCTTCAGATAAGACTATGGGTAATGTGGAAGTGAAACCACAAGTCAGAGGAGGGCTGAGAAATATACTCAATTAGGAAACCCAGTTTCTCTCCTCTTGTCTGTGCTCAATTTAGAAAAAAAGAAAATAATATCCAGTATTGAGAAAAGAGCATTGAAATATCCAACTGTAAATGTTCATTTGTCTATTTCTCCACCTGTTGTGTCAGCGTTTCCTTCTTGAATTTGAAGTTCTCTTGTTTTGGGGGAGGTATTTTTTGTTAATCCTCACCCTAGGATATTTTTCCATTGATTTTTAGAAAGTATGGAAGGGAGGGAGAGAGGGAAGAAGGAAAAGAGAGAGAAAGAGAAAAACATTAATCTGAGAGAGATACATCAATAGGTTGCCTCCTGCACATGCTCCAACCAGGGCAGGGATTGAATCTGCAACCCAGGTATGTGCCCTTGACTGGGAATTGAACCCAAAACCCTTCAGTGCTCAGGCCAATACTCTAACCACTGAGAAATACCAGCCAGGACCAAGTTTTGTTGTGGTTTGTGAAATTCAGTTACTTATGAAGTACATGCACATTCAGTATTATTGTCTTATTGATGAATTTACCTATTTATCGTTATGAAAGTGAAGTATGGTACCTATTTGCGACAACTCAGTGGTAGGGAGACCCGAGGGCTCTAGATAATGTGTTTCTATCAACTCAGTGATCCAGAGACCCAAAACTGTAATTTAGATAACATGCCTAAGTTTAACCCAGGTTACCCGAGGCTCTAGATAATGTATTTCTGTCAATTCAGTGACCCCGAGACCCGAAACTGTAATTAACATGCTTAATTCTGTTTCTGTAATCTGCTTTTTTTCCGAGCCAGGTACCTCCTTCCAAACCCTGGGATGTAATCAATACCTTTGTGATTTTTGCCTATATAAGTCTGGGTTTGCCACCATCTTATTGCTATGAGATTTGGGAATGACCCCTCATAGTCCCGGATTGCAATAAATGTGACTCTTTAATTCGACTTCTTGAGGCGTCCTTCTGTGATTCGCGAGGTACGTTACAACAAAAGGTTCTTCTTTATCCCAGGTGTAAAAATGTGGCAGCTCTGAAGCCTACTTGTCTGATGTTAATACTGCCACTGCAGGTTTCATGTGCCTAATCTGTGCATGGTGTAGCCTTTCCGTGGTATATCTTTTTTAATTCTTCTCCTTTAACCTGCCTGCATCCCTATATTTAAAGTTGGATTACATTTAGACAGCATACAGTTGGGTCTTGCTTTTTTATCCAGTCTGACTGTCTTATAATTGGACCATTTAGACAATTTACATCTATTATGATTATTGATATGGTTGTGTTGAAATTCATCATCTTTAATTGGATGTCAGGGGAATGGTGGCATGAGAGAGCCGCTTGTCTTCTCCCCCTGAAATTTCAACAAGTTAACCAACTGTAATTCAACAAAAAAATCCCTGTTCAACATAGATGCATGCCTGAGAGACCCATGCACTGAAACATCCAAAGGTAGGCAACCTGGAAAATGGGGAGACAAGAATGAAGGAACGTGCAGAGGGCCTGCGAAAGCAGCCCCTGTGGCTTCTGTAAAATAGTACAGCCCCTGCAGCTTCCATAAGACAGTAACCAGGAGCTTGAGGTTTGGCCAGCTGGTAGAGGGGAGAAAGCTGGTGGTAGAAGGCACTTCCTTCAGCCGGGAGGAACAGAGAGCTGGGGAAGGGACCCCAGCAGGGCAAGTGGTGAGAGAGTGGACAGTGTCTGAGTAAGCAGACACCTGACAGAGCACAGGGTTCTGCCATGCAGCTCTCCACTGTCAGGCCAGCAGTGTTTTTTCAGACAAAGAAACAGAACCACAGATCCCTGCTGCTTGGCCTCCCAAAACTTGCCTCCTATTGACCTTGGGTTGGATCCAGGAGCATATTACCTGTAAACCAAGAGCTATTGCAGTAGAACTACTGTTTCTCTCTGTAAGTGATCCCCAGGAGGGGTGCTTGGGGTGAAACCCCACAGACGTCAGGCATTGTCATTACAGTGAGGGCAAAACAAACCCCACTCTCAAGCAGTGTGGCTGTACTATCTTACAGAAGCTGCAGAGGTTCAAGACTGGAAGATCACAGAGATAAAAAATCTTGTGATTAAGCACCATTCATGGGGAAATAGCGGGAAAACCTCTTCTTAAATAAATGTGTAGGCAAAGGAGGACAGCAAATACCATGAATAACCACAGTAATGAGGATGAACAGAAAGAAAATGAGAAATCTCCAGAAAGCAAGCTGGAACACATGGAAATTGTTATATAAATGACAGAGATTTCAAGATTGCAGTTCTGAAAATCCTCAATGAGATGTAAGAAAATACAGACAGGTAATTCAATGCACTCAGAACATAAATCAATGAACAACATGAATACTTTACCAAACAGATTAAGACTATAAAAGAGAACCAATCAGAAATCCTAGAAATGAAGCATGCAATTAAGGAGATTAATAGTGAACTACTGAGCATAGAAAACAGAGCCAACCAGAGGAAGGAAATAATTAGGTATCAAAGATAGGAATATAGAAGTGATGCAGAGGGAAGAAGAGAGAGGCCTGAGCATAAAGAAAAATGAAAGAGCTCTACAAGAACTATCTGAGTCCTTCAGAAAAAGCAATATTAGAATTATAGGCATTCCAAAGGAGGAGGAGAGGAAGCATGGAATGAAGAGTCTATTCAAACAAATAGTGGATGAGAACTTCCCAAACCTGTAGAAAGAACTAGATCTTCAAAAACAAGAAGCAAACAGAACACCTAGTTACTTCAATCCTAAGAGACCTTTTTCAAGGTACTTGGTATTAAAGCTGTCAAAAATAAATGACAAAGAAAAAAGTCACAAAGCAGCCAGGGGCAGAACGAGGTGACCTACAAAGGAAAACACATCAGAATTTCATCCAACTTCTCAGCAGAAATGCTACAAGCCAAAAGAAAGTGAAACCAAATATTCAAATGTGTGAAAGCGAGAAATTGTCAGTCATGAATAATATATCCAGCAAAATTATCCTTTAAATATGAAGGAGAAATAAAGATGTTCCCAAATACACAGAAGCTGATGGATTTCATCGCCAGAAAACCTCCATTGCAGGAAATACTCAAGGGAGTTATTCTATCTGAAACAAAGAACATAAAGGTCATAGCACTAAGTAAGATCACAGTATAAACAGGGATAATTTGTAACAACAAAAACATAAAAGGGGAGAGGGTAAAATCTTGAACTGACAAAGGAGTAAGAAGTTCAGATCTAGATACTTCAATATATAAAGCTTTCCAGAGGCAGTGCCTGAGCTGGATGGCACAGCTCACCACTGTGTGGACCCCGAGCTGTCCCACCATTCAGTGCAGCTAACAGCTTAGAAGTAGGGCTTGCGCTTGCGGCTGGTGTACTGAGTGTCAGGTCTGACTTCCTTGCCCTGGCGTCTACGGCGCTCTTTCTTCTCCAGCACCCACTCCCGGGACTTCATCTTCCTCACCATCCCGCTCCGTGCAATCCTGTATGGAACCCTCTTGTTCGTGAATGTGGATTCCTTTGCCTCCTCTTCTTCCTTAATTTCATTTAGGCCCTTTGGCAGAAAGGTTGATGGCCCAGAAAACAAACAGAGGCGCTGTTGGGGTAGTCCACCACCACACCACCAGTGAAACCAGCCCTGATGGCCTGGGTCGTAATTAGCTCCAACTGCTCCGAGTTCTCAGGGTATAGCTGCAGAACAGTTCGGGCTCCACAGACCAGCACAAAATAACGAGAAGAAAAAAAAGCAGTACAGGCGCTTGGCGGGAATGTCTGACTTCTTGTTAGCATTACAGAGCCACTGCACAGCAGAAATGCTGATACAACCATCAAAGGAGCCCGGTTTGAAGGGAATGCCCTGGCCCATGTCCCCCAGAAGTAGGTCTCCTTGTACTTCTGGGTCCAAAGCTGCATCCAGCACGGCAAGGCTGATGTCGATGCCCACCCAATAGTGCCCCTCATCAGAGAGATAATCTCCACTCAGCCCAGTACCGCAGCCAATATCCAACAGGAAACAGGGCTTCTCATCGGGTAGATCAAGGAGCTCCAATGCTCACCCAGTCATCTTGGTCTGCACATCAATCATCCTAGAGTTGCGCATGTATTTCCGGGCTTCATTCTGGTCGTAAAACAGCTCGGAGGGTCCACCGTGCTCGGGTCGGCGCCCGCAACAGGCCATACCCACGCTTCCACCGCACCACCGCTGCTGGGGGCTCCCGAGGCCGGCGTGTAGAGCATCAGCGCCGTGCCTGCAAGTTTATTTTTTATAAACTTAATAGTAACCACACAAAAAGAATCCCCAAACCAGGACACATACTTAAAAAAAGAAGAAACAGAGAAAAAAAAGTATGGAATACCACCAAACAAAAACAGTAGAAACACAAAGGAAAAGAACCAATAGAGGCACAGAGCTACCAGAAAACAAAAAATAAAATGGCAATAGGAAATCCTCATACATCACTAATTACCCTAAATTTAAATGGCCTGAATTCACCAATAAAGAGGCACAGAGTAGTAGAGCGTATCAAAAAACAAAAACTCAACTATATGCTACTTACAAGAGACACATCTAGGCTGCAAAAACAAAGGTAGATTCAAAGTATAAGGGTGGAAAACGATTCTCCAAGCAAACAATATCCACAGAAATGCAGATGTATCCATACTTATATTTAACAAAATAGATATCAAGATAACAAGAGACAAAGATGGACACTTTATAATGATATAAAGGACACACACAAAGAAAACATAATATTTCTTAATATAAATGCAACCAACCAAGGAGCACTGAAATATATAAAACAGCTACTCACAGAATTAAAGAGAGAAACAGATCAAAACACAATCATATTTGGGGACCTTTGTACTCCATTGACACCTCTAGACAGATCAACCAAACAAAAAGTCAATAAAGAAATATCAGCCTTAAATACTGGACTGTAATTGACATTTACAGAATCTTTCTTCCCAGAACACCAGATTATACATTATTCTCCAGTGCACATGGAACATTTTCAAGGATAGGCAATATGTTGGGTCACTAACTAGCATCAACAAATTCAAGAAGATTGAAATTATACCAAGCATATTCTCCAACCATGATGCCTTGAAATTAGAAATCAACTGCAAAAAGGAAACAAAGAAACCCACAAATACATGGCGATTAAACAACATACTACTTAAAAATGACAGGGTCAAAGAAGAAATAAAAGATGAGATCAACAGATAGATAGAGGCAAATGAGAATGACAATACAACACATCAAAACTTCTGGAATGCAGCAAAAGCAGTTATAAGTAGGAAGTTTATTTCATTACAGGCCTATCTCAAGAAACAAGAGAAATCCTAAGAAAACAACCTAACATCACAACTTACAAAGCTAAAGAAAGAAGAACAAAAGTAATCCAAAGTCAGCAGAAGAAAGGAAATAAAAATTACAGCAGAATTGAATGAAATAGAGAACAAAAAGACTGTAAAAAATTATTAAAACAAAGAGCTGTTTCTTTGTTTGACAAACCCCTGGCAAGTACTAAGAAAAAAAAGGGAAAGACTCAGGTGTACTGGTTAATAATGGTGGATTTTGTAATCAAAGAATATATGATAATTTCAAGAGAAACATCAAAAGTGCTTTATTCAAAGTAATGTCCATTACTAGCTACACATTTCCCCATCTTTCAGATAATTTGTGCATACCAGTCCCAATAGAACTTTTCTTGTTTTGAGGCAAACCATTCAAAGACCCAATTTTCCACTTCTTCATTCATTTTGAAGTGCTGCTCATAAAGTGCGTGTGCCATCAATGGAAACAAGTGATAATCTGAAGGAGGCAGGTCTGTTGAATACAGCAGGTGGGTTAATACTTCCCAGGCAAGATCGTTTAATGTGTCTTTGGCTTTGAAGTGTGTGATGGTGCATCATCATGAAGCAAAATTACTCTGCCGTGTCGTCTGGAACATTCTGGTCGTTTCACAATCAAAGCGGGGTTCAAATTGATTATTTGTTGTCGGTAGCAATCACTATTAACAGTTTCACCTGGTTTTAGAAGCTCATAATACACCCCACCTTCCTGATCCCACCAAATGCAGAGCATTGTCTTGTCTTCTTTCTGAAGCGCTTTGGCC
>NW_006288972.1:163768-179791 GCF_000327345.1 Myotis davidii | reverse complement strand
GAAGAAATCATCACTTTTAAAGTGTTTAAACCAGTGTTCACAAGTATTTTGAGATGGAGCATGTTCACCATAAGCTTCCCGGAGTATACGATAACTTTCAGCAGCACTTTTCTTCGAATTAAAGTAATGAATTATAACTTCCTGCAAGTGCTCTTTTTTTGGCATGAAGTTTGACATTTTTAAGTGTAAAAATATCTATGATGTTAACACCTTCAGAAAATTTGACATATGAAGTTTTGAAGCTTGTTGTCAATACAACAAAATGGCATATATATCAAATCACATATATATCAACATATGTGTAACTCCATCTATTGAAAAAAATCCGCATTATTAACTGGTACACTGTAAACAAAATCAAAAATGAAAGAGGAGATGTCAACATTATAAATATACACAAGATCATATTAGAATATTATTAAATACTATATGCCACCAAATTCAATAACCTAGAAGAAGTGGATAAGTTCTTAGAATTATATAACCTTCCTACTCTAAATCATAAGAATTGGAAAATCTAAATAGACTGGTCAGCAGTGAGGAAATTGAAACAACCACCAAAAACCTCCCCCAAAAATAAAAGTCCAACACCAGATGCTTCCCCAGTGATGTCCACCAAACCTTCAAAGATTTAAAATCTACTCTTCTCAAACTATTCCAAAAAATTAAAGAAGAGGCAATACTTCCTAACATTCTGTGAGGCCAACATTTGGTAACATTCTGATACCAAAACCTGGCAAAGATAACACAGAGAAAGAAAACTACAGACCAATATCTCTGATGAATACAGATGCAAAAATCATAAACAAAATACTAGAAAATTGAATACAACAGTACATCCAAAATATAATACATCACAATCAAGTGTGGTTTATTCCAGGGGCACAAGAATGGTTCAACATACGCAAATCAATTAATGTAATACACCACATTAACAACAACAAGAAAACATAAAAATCATATGATTGTATCACTAGATGCAGAAAACACATTTGATAAGATACAATATTCATTTATGATTAAAATACTTAATAAAATAGGAATAGAATGAGAATACCTCAACATAATAAAGACCATATATGATAAATGCTCAACTAACATCATACTCAATAGTGAAAAACTGCAAACAACAAGTGCTGGCAAGGATGTAGAGAAAAAGGAACCCTCATTCACTGCTGGTGGGACTGCAGACTGATACAACCACTATGGAAAATAGTGTGGAGTTTTCTCAAAAAATTAAAAATGGAACTGCCACCTGACCCAGTGATCCCACTTCTAGGAATATATCCTAAGAAGCCTGAAACACCAATTAGATAGAATATATGCACCCCTATGTTCATAGCAGCGTTATTTACAATAGCCAAGATGTGCAAGCAACCCAAGTGCCTATCAGTAGATGAGTAGGTTAAAAAGCTGTGGTACATTTACACAATGGAATACTACTTGGCAGGAAAAAAGAAGGAAATCTTATCTTTTGTGACTGCATGGATGGACTTAGAGCAGTGATGGCGAACTTATGACACGCGAGCTCATTTTTTTGGTTGATTTTTTTTTTGTTAAATGGCATTTAAATATATAAAATAAGAAGGGGGGGGGGGGTCAGTGAGGTAATGGTGAGATAAGGACACATATGTAATATCTAAATAAAGAAATTTTTAAAAACAGTGAAAAACTGAAAGCCTTTTTTTCTAAGATCAGGAATAAAACAAGGATGTCCACTCTCACCACTTTTATTCAACATAATTCTGGAACTCCTAGCCAGAGCAATAAGGCAAGAGAAAAAACTAAAAGGCATCCAAATAGGGAAGAAGGAAGTAAAACTGTCACTTTTTGCAGACAACATAATTCTGTATATAGAAAACCCTAAAGACTCCACCAAAAACCTATTAGAAACAATAAACAAATACAGTCAAGTTGTAGCATACAAAATCAATGTGCAAAAATACATGGCCTTCCTGTATGCTAACTATAAAACTTTAGAAAAAGAAATGGAAAAAAATTCCTTTTGTAATTGAATAAAGAATAAAATACCTAGGAATAAACTTAACAAAAAAGTGAAAGACCTATGTACAGTGCTGAAAATTACAAAGCATATTTAAAAGAGATTGAAAAAAAACACAAAAAAAAAACAGAAAAATATTTCATGTTCATGGATTGGAAGAATCAACATAGTTAAAATGACCATACTACCCAAAGCAATATCAAGATTTCAGGCAATCCCCATAAAAATCCCAATGTCATTTTTTAAAGAAATCGAACAATAAATCTTTTTGTATGAAACCACAAAAGACCCCAAAAAGCCAAGGCGATCCTGAGAAAAAAGGACAAAGCTAGAGGTATCATGTTACAGAGCTACAATAATCAAAACAGCATGGTATTGGCAGAGAAACGGACACACAGATCAATGGAACAGAATAGAGAGCACAGCTATAAAACCACATGTATATGGACATGTAATTTTCAACAAAGGAGCCAGAAGCACACAACGGAGTAAAGATAGTCTCTTTAATAAATGGTGCTGGGAAAACTGGAAAGCCACATGCAAATGAATGAAACTGGATTACAGTTTGCCCCCCCACCATGTACAAAACTTAATTCAAAATGGATCAAAGACTGAAATATAAGATCCAAAACAATAAGCTACATAGAAGAAAATATATGTACCAAACCTATGGATCTTGGTCATAGAGAACATTTGATAAATTTGACCCCAAAGGCAGGGAAGTAAAGGTAAAAATAAATGAATGGGACTACATCAAACTAAAAAAGCTTCTGCACAGCAAAAGAAACCGACAACAAAACAAAGAGGCAGCCAACCAGATGGGAAATGATATTTGCAAACAGTAGCTCCAACAAAATCTATAAAGAACTCATAAAACAACACCAAACAACCCAATCAAAAAGTTGGCAGAGGTCCTGAAAATACACTTCCCCCAAAAAGACTTTTAAACAGCCAATAGATACATGAAAAGATGTTCAACCTCATTGGCAATTAGAGAAATCAAAACTACAATGAGGTACCACCTCATACCTGTTAGAGTGGCCATTATCAAAAAGACAAGTAATAACAAGTGTTGGAGAGGTTTTGGCGAAAAGGGGAACCCTCATCCACTGCTCATGGGAGTGTAGACTGGTACAGCCACTATGGAAAGCAGTCTGGTGACTCCTCAAAAAATTGAGAATAGAGCTACCATACGATCCAGCAATTCCTCTCCTGGGTATACATTCTAAAACCTCAAAATCATGTATTTGCAAAGATATATGCACCCCTATGTCATTGCCGCATTATTCACAGTGGCCAAGACATGAAACAACCAAAGCATTCCTCAATAGAGGATTGGATAAAGAAGATGTGGTACATAAACACAATGGAATACTACTTAGCCATAAGAAGGGATGAAATAGTGCCACTTGCAACAGCATGGCTGGACCTTGAGAACATTATGCTAAGTGAAATAAGTCAGTCAGAAAAAGCTAAGAACTATATGATTTCATTCATATGTGGGATATACTAGTAAACCAGCAGTGTAGTGGTTGCCAGAGGAAAAGGGGTGTGGGGAGAATGGGGTCCCTAATACACGGTGACAGGAGAAGATTGACTGGGTAGTGAGCACATGGTGCAATATACATATCTTGTAACATAGAAAACCACACCCAAAACCTCTATGTTTATGTTGACCAATGTCACCCCAATAAATTAAATTAAATAATAGTAATAAATTCATGATCATTCTACTTGTTTCTGTTTGTCCCATCTGTACGTTTTTATCTTTTTTTCTGCTTTTTTGGTGAATTTTTATTTTTTTAATTCTCACCTGAGGATATTTTTCCATTGATTATTAGAGCACAGAAGAGAGAAAGAAAGACAGAAAGAAACATTGATGTTAAAGAAACAGCACTAGATTGCTTGCCTCCTGCACACACCCCGACCAGGGCCTGGGCCTTGGAGGAGCCTGCAACTGAGGTATATGACCTTGACCATAATCAAACCAAGGAGCCTTCAGTCCACAGGCCAAAGCTCTATCCACTGAGCCAAATTGGCTATGGCTGTTGAATTTTTAAATTCCATTTCATTTCAACTGTTGCTTTATTAGCTGTACCTCATATTAATTTCTTAGTGGTTGCTCCACAATTTACCATATGCTCCTTTAACTTATCATATTTATCTTCAGTGAATATTATATCACATCACATCCTATATAATAATCCTATATAATAAAGCAGTAATATGCAAATTGACCATCACTCCAACACACAAGATGGCTGCCCTCATGTGGTCAAAGAAGGCCACCACAAGATGGCCAGCAGGGGAGGGAAGTTGGGAGAGACCAGGCGTGCATGGGAAGGCAGAGGCAGTTGGGGGTAATCAGGCAG
Source organism: Myotis davidii (assembly GCF_000327345.1). Lineage (NCBI taxonomy): Eukaryota > Metazoa > Chordata > Mammalia > Chiroptera > Vespertilionidae > Myotis > Myotis davidii. Next base: position 175,417 of record NW_006288972.1, on the reverse strand, counting down.
GCAGGCAGGTGAGCGCTTAGGAGCCTGTGGTCCCAGATTGGAGAGGGTGCAGGCTGGGCCAAGGGACACCAACACACACACACACACACACACAAATTTCGTGCACCAGGCCTCTAGTATACTATAAGATCTCTGTAACATTATACTATTCCTTCCTCCTCCCACCTTCTGCATTATTGTTGTTATATATTTACATAAAATATAAACTCAACCATATATTGTTTTATTTTACTTTCAGAGTCAATTGCCTTTTGCAGAAATTTTTAAATGATAAAAGTAATCTTCTCTGTTCACCCACCTATTCATGGTTTTAGGTGACTCAGTCTTTGTGGAGGTGCCAGTTGTCAACCATTCTCATTTTCTGCACACCTACCCATCTCTGGATCAGTCCTGAGCAACCTGTTGTTCAATGTCTGGAAATGTTATATATGTGTTTGTGTGTGTGTGCGTGTGTGTGTGTGTAAACAAGTCTTAGCAAATTTAAAAATACTGAAAAACCACCAAGTATCTTTTCTACCACAATAGTATGAAAATAGAGAAGTCACTAAGAGGAGGAAAACTGAAAATTTCATTAAAACATGGGAATTAAAGAGCACATTCCTGAACAACTGATGGGCCAAAGAAGAAGTTAAAAGGAAATTTTAAAAATATGCTGAGACAAACTGAAATGGAAACAACATATAAACACACATAGATACAGCAGAAGCAATTCTAAGAGGAAGATTATAATGATAGATGCAACATTAAGAAAGAAGAAAGATCTCCAATGAACAATTTAACTTTATATAGAGGAACCAGAAATAAAAGAACAAAGCCCAAAGTTAGCAGAGGAAGGAAATAGAGATCAGAAAACAGCAGAAAATATCAACAAAACTAAGAGCTGGTTTTTTTAAAAAAGATAAGCAAGCCCTAACCGGTTTTGCTCAGTGGATAGAGTGTCAGCCTGAGGACTCAAGGGTCCCACGTTTGATTCCGGTCAAGGGCATGTACCTTGGTTGCGGGCACACACCCAGTAGGGAGTGTGGAGGAGGCAGCTGATCGATGTTTTGCTCTCATCAATGTTTCTACCTCTCTATCCCTCTCCCTTCCTCTCTGTAAAAAATCAATATGATATATTTTTTTAAAAAAAATAGATAAGCAAAATGTGAAAATCTTTTGTTACAGGATTCCAGGGCAGAAGGAATAGGGAAACAGACAGGAAAATTAAAACAAGGCCAAACTATGTGGGCAATTTGCAGCCAGCTTGTAACTAAAAAGCCATTATCTTCCCCAGTCAAAGACAAAGCAAATGGTAAAACACACACACACACAACACACACACACACACACACACACACACACACACACACACACACAACACCTCCCTAATGAGAGAATGCAGAAAGGAACAGGGAAAGGAGAAAGGAAAAAAGGGCTGCTTTACCCCCTAAGCAGAGAAACCAGCAGTCTCAAGGCTTGGCAAGATAAAATTGCCAGCTGCTGGTTTGGCTTAGTAGATACTGCGTCCACCTATGGATTGAGGGGTTCCTGGTACAATTCCGGTCAAGAGTACATGCCTGGGTTGCAAGAATGATCACCAGTAAAAGGTATGCAGGAGGCAGCGGATCAATGATTATCTCTCATCATTGATGTTTCTATCTCTCTCCTACTCCCTTCCTCTCTGAAATCAATAAAAACATATTTTTAAGGAGAGTGAGAATTAATCTATACCAAGAGAGTCTGCAGAGGAATTTTGAAGCCTAATGGACAAGAGGGTATATAACATCTCAGACCTCCACCCAACTTGCTCTTTAGACTAGCTGAGAGCCTGTCTGTGCTTCATAAGCCAGATATATAGGTTGGCTTGCTTTGATTTTGTTTTTGTTTTGTTTTGTTTTTGTTTTTTCAAAAAAGGTGCATAAATTCACTTATATGAGAAGACAAGGATCGAGGTTGGGGACAGCACTCTCCCACTAGCTCAGGGGGCTGTGCTGTCTGATATCACCTCTCTGGTGTCGGTGACAGGTGGCTATAACACTTTAACTAGACTAAACTTTTTAAAAAGAGAGAAGGCTCAAATAAATTCATAAATGAATGAGGACACATTACAACTGATATCACAAGAATACAAAGGATCATAAGAGACTAGTATGAACAAACATGGGTCAACAAATGGATAAACTAGAAGAAATGGGTAAAATCCCTAGAAACATACAACCTACCAAGATTGAGTCATAAATAAACAAAAAAATCTGAACAGACCAATAATGAGCAAGGAGATTGAAGCAGGAATCAAAAATCTGTCAACAAAGAAAAGCCTACACTATACAGTTTCACAAGTAAATTCTAGCAAACATTTGAAGAACAATTAATACCCATCCTCTGAAACTCTTCCAAAAATTGAAGAGGAAGAAACACCTCCAAACTCATTTTATGAGACTAGGATAACCCTGATATCAAGACCAGACAAGGATGCTACAAAAAAAAAAAAAAAAGAAAAGAAAACTATAGGCCAATTTCCCTGATGATTATAAAAGCAAAAACCCTCGCCAGCACTGGTTTGGCTCGGTGGATAGAGTGTTGGCCTGCGGACTGAGGGGTCCCGAGTTCGATTCCGGTCAAGGGCATGTACCTTGGTTGCGGGCAAATCCCCAGTAGGACATGTGCAGGAAGTGGCTGATCGATGTTTCTCTCTCATCGATGTTTCTAGCTCTCTATCCTTCTCCCTTCCTCTCTGTAAAAAAATCAATAAAATGTATTAAAAAAAAAAAAAGCAAAAACCCTCGACAAAATATTAGCAAACTGAACTCACCAGCACATTGAAAGGATAATGTGCTACCACCTAGTGGGATTTCAATAAGGGTGAATTTCCTGTTATTAGAATAAATCTGTACCTTGCTTTGGTGGGTGTCTTTGTTAGATAGAACAAGGGTCTTAAGGTCAGGGCAGCACTTACTAAATGCATCTTGCTAAGTGTTTAAATGTAGCACAGTGTTTTGCAGGCGTAGCTGTAAGCAGGATGAGCTAGACAGGAACCCAACCCCATAAGTATAGCTACTGCGAAGTAGAAATCAATAATTGACCAAATTATTATTTGGTCACTAATTTTATACACTAATTGACCAAATAGTGTATAAAAGAAATGGCTCCGTCAAACCCTAGAGGGAAGGTAGGGGAGGGTGGAGGTAAGGGGGCAAGAGCAATCAAAGGACTTGTATGCATGCATATAAGGCTAACCAACGGACAACAGGGGGGTGAGGGCGCAAGGGGTGAGGGGGCTGTCTGGGGGGTAATGGTGGGATAAGGACACATATGTAATAAATAAATAAATAAATAAATAAATAAAAGCAATGGCTAAGCCTCTCTTTGGGGAGACAGAGCTTTGGATGTGAATCCCTCATCTTCTTTACCCGCTGAAGGAAATAAAACTACCATACGACAACCAAGTCTTGTGCTTAATAGAACATCCCAAGTGTGAAGCCCTTGAGTTCAGTATCATAAAACTTTAGTCACAGAGGTGTCTAAGGCCAAGACCAATTCGGAAATATAGGATCTGAGAGTTGCTGGTGAGTCAACAAGAGCTAGTACAGATGTCAAGAAAACAATACTTTCCTGCTGTGGATAACAAACACTCTTCAACTTGCAACAAATGAAGAAAATGCCATAGTGCAATGACTAAAATGACCCCATTTATGATGAGCTTGGCCTTGTAGCCAAATTCCTCTCAAGGCAATAATTTGCTTGTTGCTTCTTGCTATATGATCCTAAATTTAAGACAAAGCTTGGTGTGGAGTGCTAAAATACACAAACTTATTTCCAAAACAGTAGCCTCTAATTTTACATACTTTTCTCAGTACCCAGATGGAAGGAGCTCAATGCAACTGTTAGCATGCACACCAGTACAAGGTTCTGCATTAGGCTAGCCCCAAACAATAGTTTCCTGCTGTGGATAACAAACATTCTTCTACATGCAACAAATGAAGAAAATAGTGCAATGACTAAAATGACCCTATTTATGACAAATTTGGTCTTGTAGCCTAACTCTTTTCAAGGTAACAATTTGCTTCTTGCTATGTGATCCTAAATTTAAGACAAAGGTTGGTGTGAAGTGTTAAGAAACACAAACTCATTTCCAAAAACAGTGGCCTCTAATTTTACAGACTTTTCTTGGTGCCCAGATAGGAGGAGCTCAATGTAATTGTTACATGTGCCACCAGAATATGTGTGAATAACAGGTACAAGGTTCTGCATTGTGGCAGCTTTTCCCTGAAGAAATTTTCAAAGTATTTCCAATGGACTTGGTCACTTATCCAGCAATTGTTAGTGAAGTGCCCAGCGAGGAACCCATATTGGAACGACCTTTAGACTCAAAAACTCTGAGCAAAAAACAAGTCCCTGGTCTCAAGCCGCACCAGAAGCCACCCGGAGTGTGAAACCACAAAAGCAAAGTGTAAGCCAGTCTCAAACACAGTCACCTAGAAAACAGAGGACGGTAAGACCAAAAGCTGCAAAACAGGAAGCACAGCACAAAACCTCTTTTCTTGGCCAATATCATGAGATAGAGAATAAAATCAAGCATGAAAAAGAAACTGAAAGCAATCACACAACTGAGATAACTAGCAGCAGTCAGCAAACAGACAGGAAAGCCAATTGGAGAAAATTTAAAAAGAGACAGAGCTTTTCCTCCAGCTAGAAGATTTGAATTGAGTCATTTACTCATAGAAAAACAAAAGGATAGCAAAAACAAGCACAAATATGTCTTCTTTTGTTGTTGTTGCTGTTGTTGTTCATCCTCACCCAAGGATATTTTTTTCCATTTATTTTTAGAGAAAGTGGAAGGAAGGGCGAGAGACAGAAAGAAACATCTCATTTTGATTGGTTGCCTCCTGCATGTGCCCCTACCCAGTGCCAGGGATCAAGCCTGCAACCGAGGTACATGCCCTTGACCAGAATCAAATCTGGGACCTTCAGTCCCAGAGCTAATGTTCTAACAATTGAGCAAAAACAGCTAGGGCAAATATATCTTCTTTTTAAACCTGATGGCCCAGCCAGTCTGGCTCAGTGGTTGAATGTCATCATATAAACCAGATCAGGGTTCAATTCCCAGTCAGGCCACATGCCAGGGTTGTGGGCTCCCCGATAGGGGGCATGCAGTAGGAGGCATGCAGGAGGCAGCCATTCAAAAAGTCTCTCTCATCATTGATAGTTTTATCTCTCTCCTCTCCATTCATCTCTGAAATCAATAAAAATATTTTTAATCTATATTGTTGAAAGTATTACATAAGTTCTCCTTTATTTCCCATTAACCTTTCCCATCTGCTCTCGTGCCCCCACCCAGACCCTCACCACTCCATTATCTGTGTCCACGGGTTATGCATATATGCATACAAGTTCATTGGTTAATCTCTTCCCACCCACCCTCTCCTGTCTTTTCTCTGAGGTTCAACAGTCTGATCATGCTCCTATGTCTCTAGGTCTATTTTTGTTCATCAGTTTATTTTGTTCATTAAATTCCACATATGAGTGAGATCATGTGATACTTATCTTTTTTCTGACTGGCTTATTTCACTTAGCATAATACTCTCCAGGCCCATCCATGCTGCTGCAAATGGTAAAAGGTATTTCTTTTTTATTGCCAGGTAGTATTCCGTTGTGTAAATGTACTACAGTTTGTTTATTTTTTTGTCCAATCATCTGCTGATGGGCACTTAGGCTGTTTCCAGATCTTAACTATTGTAAAATGTGCTGCTATGAATATAGGGGTGCAAAATTCTTTCTGATGAGTGTTTCTGGTTTCTTAGGATATATTCCTAGAAGTGGGATCACTGGGTCAAATGGGAGTTCAATTTTTAATTTTTTGAGGAAACTCCATACTGTTTGCCACAGTGGCTGCACCAGTCTGCATTCCTACCAGCAGTGTACAAGGGTTCCCTTTTCTCCACAACCTCGCCAACACTTGTTGGTTGATTTGTTGATGACAGCCATTCTGACAGGTGTGAGGTAATATCTCATTGTCATTTTGATTTGCATCTCTGGGATGATTAGTGACTTTGAACATTTTTTTATATGTCTCTTGGCCTTTTGTATGTCCTCTTTCGAAAAGTATCTATTTAGGTCCGTTGTCCATTTATTGATTGGATTGTTTGTCTTCCTTTTGTTAAGTTGTATGAGTTCCCTATATATTTTGGATATTAGCTCCTTATTGAATGTATGTATCATTTGAAATATGTTCTCCCATGTATTGGGTCCTCTGTCATTTTGTTGATGCTTTCTTTTGCCGTGTAGAAGCTTTTTATTTTGATGTAGCCCCATTTGTTTATTTTCTCTCTTAGATTCCATTGTCTGGATGTATCAGTAAACATATTGCTATAAGAGATGTCTGAGATTTTACTGCCTATGGTTTCTTCTAAGGTTTTTATGGTTTAGTTTGCACATATCTGTCCAGTTTTCCCAACAGTATTTATTGAAGAGACTGTCTATACTCCAATGCATGCTCTTACCTCTTTTGTCAAATATTAATTGAGTGTAATGGCTTGGGTCAATTTCTGGGTTCTCTGTACTGTTCCATTGATCTACATGCCTGTTCTTGTGCCAGTACCAGGCTATCTTGAGCACAATGGCTTTGTAGTATAACTTGATATCTGGTATTATGATTCCTCCAACATTGTCCTTCTTTCTCAAGATAGCTGGGGCTACTTTTTGGTTCCATATAAATTTTTGGAGTCTTGGTTCTAGATCTGTGAACTATGCAGTTGGTATTTTAATAGAAATTGCATTGAATCTGTAGATTTCTTTGGGTAGTATGGACATTTTAATGATTTTGATTCTACCAATCCATGATTATAGTATATTCTCCCCCTTCTTTATATATTCCTCTATCTCTTTTTTCAACATGCTGTGGAATTCAAAGTTCACATCTTTTACCTCTTAGGTTAAGTTTATTCCTAAGTAAAATAATCTTAATTCAAAAAAAATCTTAATTAATTTTTGATACATTGGAAATGGGATTGTTTAATTTGTTTTTTGTGGGGGTTTTTTTTAGTTTCTCTTTTTGGCAATTCATTATTGGTGTATAAAAATGCTATGGATGTTTGGGTGTTAATTTTGTATCCTGCTACATTTCTGAATTCATTTATTAAATCCAACCATTTTTATGGAGTCTTTAGGGTTTTATATGTACAGTATCATGTCATCTGTGAATGATAAGAGTTTTACTTCCTCCTTTACAATTTGGATGCCTGTTATTTTTTCTTCTTGTCTGATCATTATGGCTAGGACTTCCAGTACTATGTTGAACAAGAGTAGTGAAAGAGAGCATCCCTGCCGAAACCGGTTTGGCTCGGTGAATGGAGCGTCTGAGGGGTCCCGGGTTCGATTCCGGTCGGGGGCATGTGCCTGGGTTGCGCGCACTTCCCCGGTGGGGGATGTGCGGGAGGCGGCTGGTCGATGTTTCTCTCTCATCGATGTTTCTAACTCTCTATCTCTGTCTCTCTCCTTTCCTCTCTGTAGGAAATCAATAAAATATATTTTAAAAAAAAGAGAGAGAGAGAGCATCCCTGTCTTGTTCCTGTTCTTAGGGGAAATGGTTTTAGTTTTTCCCATTGAGTATAATGTTGGCTATAGGTTTATGATATCTGGCTTTTATTGTGTTGAGGTATGATCCCTCTATTCCCACTTTGCTGAGAGGTTTTATCAAAAAAGTGTGTTGGATTTTGCCAAACACTTTTTCTGCATCAATTGATAGGATTATGTGACTTTTGTCTTGCAATCTGTTTATGTGCTGTATCACTTTTATAGATTTGTGAATATTGTACCAGCCTTGCCTCCCCAGAAAAAAAACCACTTGGTCTTGGTCATGGTGTATGGTCTCTTTAATATGTTGCTGGATCCAATTTGCTACAATTTTTTTTTTTGAGGATTTTAGCATCTATGTTCATCACGGTCATTGCCCTTTAGTAGACTTTCTTTGTAATATCTTTATCTGGGTTTGGAATTAGGGTAATGTTGGCCTCATAGAAAGAGCTTAGAAGTGTTCCTTCCTCTTGGATTTTTTTGGAATAGTTTGAGGAGTACAGATGTTATTTCTTCTTTGAATGTTTGCTAAAACTCCCCTGTGAAACCATCCAGATCAGGGCTTTGGTTTGCTGGGAGCTTTTTTAATTACTACTCCAATTTCATCAGTAGTTATTGACCTATTCAGCTGCCAGGGCTGACCAGCAGACCCTGAGCAATGAATGAATGATTACTCTGACAAACATTTCTGTGAAAGAGAGGGCTAAGGGGCTGCCTGGCTAGAAAAACCAAACAGCCCCATTCACCTGTCTCCTCAGGCTTTTATTGTAACAGTAGCTTGAACTAAAATTAACTATTAGATTCTATCAGTAGGGTAAGCATCCTTGAGAAGACACATGCATCTGCAATGCTCTTTAAGCAGGGATGTCTGAAGACTGAGCATAAAGATTCCAGTAAAGGCCCAGGGTCTCAGACTTGTTTGGAAAAGTCAAGGCAGGGGCAGTTGTCTTTAGCCAACTTTCCCTGAAGGTCCTTTTGGAGTTTCCTCCTTACAGACTTTTTAACCAAGTCCTGTACTTCCTCACATTCAGGTTTTCTTATTCTTCCAGATTGAGTTTTGGAAGGTTGTATTTTTCTAGGAATATGTCCATTTTGTCCAGATGGTCCCGTATGTTGGAATAAAGTTGTTCATAGTATTTTTTAAGATCCTTTGTATTTCTGTGGGATCAGCTGTTACTTCATCTCTTTCATTTCTGATTTTTTTTTATTTGGGTTCTCTCTCTTTATTTCCTGGTGATTTTGAGTAGAGGTTCATCAATCTTGTTTATCCTTTCGAACAAGAAGCTCTTGGTTTCATTAATCTTTTGTATTGTTGTTTTGGTCTCTATGTCATTTATTTCTGCTCTAATCTTAATTTCTGCCTTCCTTCTACTTACTCTGGGATTTATTTCTCCTTTTTTGGGGCGGGGGGAGGGTTATTTCTTGTTGTTATATTTCTAATTATTTTTGTAGTTGTAGATAATAACTTACTACCAGTTTTTCTTATCTTTTGAGGTAAGCCTATAGTGCTATGAAAGTCCCTCTCAGGATTGCTTTTGCTGTGTCCCATAGATTTTGGGTTGTTGTGTGTTGGCTTTCATTTGTTTCCAGAATGTTTTTTGTTTATTCTTTGATCTCTTTGTAAGCCATTCATTGTTTAATAGTGCACTATTTAGTCCCCATGTGTCTGATTGTTTTTGAGCATTTTTACTGTAGCTGATCTCTAATTTCATGCCATTGTGGTCTGAGAAGATGCTTGATATGATTTCAATCTTCTTGAATTTATAGAGACTTAGCTTGTGGTCTATCTTTGAAAATCTCCCATGTGCACTTGAGAAGAATGTACATTCTGTCACTTTGGGATGAAATGTTTTGAAAATGTCAATTAATTCCATCTGATCTAGTGTGTTATTTAAAATCGCTGTTTCCTTGTTGATTTTTTGTCTAGAAGATTTATTCAGTGATTTCAATGGGATATTAAAGTCCCCTACTATGATTGTATTGTTGTTGATCTCTCCCTTGATGTCCTCCAGTTTTTTTCTGTATTTGGATGCTCCTGTATTGGGTGCATATATATATTTACTGGAGTTAAAGACTCTTGTTGTATGGATCCCTTTAGCATTATGAAGTGACCTTCCTTATATCTTGTTATGGCCTTAATTTTGAGTTCTATTTTGTCATATATGAGTATTGCTACCCCCTTTTGTTCTTTTTCATTTCCACTTGTCTGAAAAAATTTTTGCCATCCTTCACTTTCAGTCTGTGTGAGTTCCTTGTTCTGAGGTGGGTGTCTTATAGAGCGCATATATATATGGTTCATGTTTCCTTTTTGTTTTTGTTTTTTTGTTGTTAATCTTCACTGGAGGGTATATTTCTATTGATCTTTTAGAGAGAGGGAAATACAGAGAGAAACATCGATGTGAGAGAATCACATTGATTGGTTGCCTCCTGCATGCACCCAGACCAGGGCCCAGGCGAGGGAGGAGCTTGCAACTGAGGTACGTGCCCTTGACCAGAATCAAACCCAGGACCCTTTGGTCCCCAGGCTGACACTCTATGCACTGAGCCAAGCCAGCTAGGGTAGGTTATGTTTTCTCATCCATTCAGCTACCCTATGCCATTTGATTAGAGCATTTAATTCATGTACATTTAATATTATTGATTAGAGGCCCAATGTGTGAATTCATGCACAGGTGGGGGTCCTTTGGCCTGGCCAGTGATCTGGGCTAATCAAAGCCATCTCTCCCAGTCCCAATTAGGGCCAATGGGGCCAGCTGGCAGGGGAAGGGGCAATGGGAGGTTGACTGTGGGAGCAGACTGACTGCCAGGGGGCAGCTCCTGAATTGAGCATCTTCCCCCTGGTGGTCAGTGCATGTCATAGTGAATAGTCAACTGGTCGTTCAGTCATTTGGCCAGTCAGTTGCTTAGGCATATATATACTAGAGGCCTGTTGCATGGAGAGATTCGTGCAATAGGCCTTCCTTTCCCCTGGCTGCTGGCACCAGTTTTCCTCCGGCACCCAGGACCCAAGCTTTCGCTCTGGCTGGGCTCTGGCCAGAGCCAGCCCTGGGGCTGTGAGGCGTTCATTGCTCCACCAGCTCCGGAGCCATGAGGCTTTTGTTGCTCCGCCGGCTCCGGGGCCATGAGGCTTTCGTTGCTCCACCGGCTCCGGGGCCGTGAGGTTTTCATTTATCCACCAGCTCCAGGGCCGTGAGGCTTTCATTGCTCCACTGGCTCCAGGGCCGTGAGGCTTTCATTGCTCCACCGGCTCCGGGGCCGTGAGGCTTTCACTGCTCCACCAGCCTTTGCTCCACTGCTTGTAGCCTACCTATGCAAATTAACCACCATCTTTGTTGGTGGTTAATTTGCATACCGCTCTGATTAGCCAATGGTGGGCTTAGCAAAGGTACGGTCAATTTAAATTTCTGTCTATTATTAAGTAAGATATATAGATATATATAGATATATATATAGATACATGATCCATCTTCTTTTTTATACTGTTAAATCCTTGAAGAAAGGAATCAGTACTGACATACTTTTATTTTATAATCTAACCACTCCTTTGCCGGCCTGATTGACGCCTAACTGCTCCCCTGCCGTCCTGATCTCCCCCAACTGCCTGCCCTCTGCCACCCTGGTTGCCCCTAACTGCCCTCCCCTGCTGGCCTGATTGCCCACAACTTCCCTCCTCTCCTATCACCCACCTCCTCCTCCAGGACCTGCCTCCTCCACGCAAGGCGGAAGAGATGCCAGGACCAGCCTCCTCCGTGCCATGTGGAGCTGCAGGACCCCAAGGCCTCACCATGCAGAGCAGCCACCGGGCCTTACCTCCACTGTGCATGTGGCTGTCTTGTGGCAGCCATCTTGTGACAATGTTTTTCGCAAGGGTCACCTAGGCTTTTATTATTATAGACTAGTGGACTGGTGCACAAAAATTTGTGCAAGGGGGGGGGGGGGCGTCCCTCAGCCCGGCCTGTGCCCTCTCACAGTCTGGGACCCCTCAGGAGATAACGACCTGCTGGCTTAGGCCTGCTCCCGGGTGGCAGAGGGCAGGCCCAATCCCTAGGTGCAGCCCCTGGTCGGGCTCAGAGCAGGGCCAATTGGGGAGTTGGGGTG
>NW_006288972.1:139294-162812 GCF_000327345.1 Myotis davidii | reverse complement strand
GCGGGAAACTTTGGAGTCCTCCGTCACTGAAGCAAGCAAGCCTCATGTTAGTTTCAAGCTGCCTGGCTGCCAGCTGCCATCTTGGCTGGCAGTTAATTTGTGTATCTCGCTGATTAGCCAATGGGAAGGGTAGCAGTCGTACGCTAATTACCATGTTTCTCTTTTATTAGATAGGATAGTTATTGTTGTTGCCATTTTTATTCTTTCTGCCTCTGTTCCTTTTTACCTTTCTATTTCTTCTTTTTACAACAGCCCCTTTGGCATTTTTTGAGTTACTGGTTTGGTGGTAATAAACTCCCTTAGCCTTTTTTGTCTGCAAAGCTCCTAATTTCACCTTCAATTTTTAGTGATAGCCTTGTAGATAGAGTAATCTTGGATTTAGTCCCTTGCTTTTCATCACTTTGTATGTTTCATGCTATTGCCTTCTGGTCTGATGTGTTTCTGTTGAGAAATCAGTTGATAGTCTAATAGGAGATCCATGGTAGGTAATTTTCTGTCTCTCTCTTGCAGCCTTTAAGATTCTTTCTTTGTCTTTTAAGTTTGCCAATTTAATTATGATGTGTCTTGGTGTAGATCTTTTGGGGTTAATCTTGATTGGGACTCTGCTTCTTAGACTTGTGTGACTTTTTTCTTCCCCAAATCAGGGAATTTTTCTATCATTATTTTTTCAAACAGGTTTTCTCTTCCTTGCTCAGCCTCCTCTCCTTTTGGCATCCCTATTATGCGGATGTTTTTTCATTTCATATTGTCCCAGATTTCCCTTAGACTCTCTTTCTGCTTTTTAATTGTTTTCCAGTTGCTGCTCTTTTTGGGTGTTTTTTTCTACCTTGTCTTCTAACTCACTGATTCAGTCCTCAATTTCTATCTACTGTTGAAACCTTCCATGTGTTCTTTATTAAAGTTATGTCATTCTTCATTTCCCCTTGATTCTTACTCATGTTGGTGTATTTATCATTCAGTTCCTTATAATTCTCATTAAGTTGCATGTAATTCTCATCCAGACATTTGAGCATCCTTATAACCATTGCTCTGAATTTTTTCTCTGACAAATTACTTGCCTCCATTTCATTTAGTTCCTTTACTTGTGCTTCCTCTTTTTCTTTCATTTGGGAGTTGTCTGTCTCCACATTTTTGCTGATCCTTTGTAATTTTTTTCTATGTATTAGATCAAACTGCTATGCCACCCAGATTTTTTGGGTTTGGCTATGTATTAGATATTTTGTGGATCCAGTGGTGCAGTCTCTCAGGTCTCCTGGGCTATGTTCTAGGAAGGCCTCCTAATTGAGATATTTGGGTTATCCTGTTATGGTTGTGTCTTGAATGGTCTTGTCCCATTAATGGATGGTCTCCTCTCAAGGTGTCTAATTATGTGGCTCGCTCCCTGCCACATCATGCCAGCCATTGTGCAGGCACTGACCATACAGCACAATATACAACAAGACAAGACACAACATAGAAGGAACAGAACATGAATGTACATAAGACCCCTAATACCCCAACAAAAGTGACCACCAGAGAAAAGGAATTAGGAAAGAGAAGAAAGAACAAGAATGATGGGAGGGGGAGAAAGAAATTAAGGAGAAAACACAACAAAAAAAAACCAAATAAACCAAAAAGCACTAACAAAAAACACCCAGAAAAAGTGGGAGCAGAATTTGTAGATGCAGAGATTAAATAAAAAAAAATAACATTAAAGAATTAGAAGAAAAAAAAGAATTAGAAGAGTAGGAGAAGGATCACAGTTTAGAATAAAGGAGGGAGAGAAGAAATGAGAAAAATGAGAAGACAAGAAAGAAAGAAATTTGAAAAGAATAGAGGAGAGAGCAGATAGGCCTAAATTTAAGAAGTGAAACAATTTAAGAAGTAAGGATAGACGAAAAGAGAAAGAGAAGAGAGAAAAATATATAAATTTAGTAGTAAAAAAAAGTAAAGAGAAAGAGAAATTGAATAACAGCAGGAAAGAGAAAATTAGGTATATGAACAAAACAACAGACTAGAATAATAACAAATCAATAAAGCAGATAGATAAGGAAGATCAATTTTAAAATAGGGGGGAAAAGAAAGGAAAGAGGAGAAACTAAAAAGGAGAAAGGAGAGGAAAAGGGGTAGGGGTAAAAAGAGAAGAGAGGAAGAAAAAAGTGCAAAAGATAAACAATGAAAATTTTTTTAAATGAAATGAAGTTTCATTCACTTCAGCCAAGTTTTAATGTCCCGTGAGAGCTGGCATTAGTGGGGGAATAGGACCCCACTCTTCTGTTCTGTCTGCCAATTTTGGACTTCCTGGTAGGTACTTAGGTGCTAATCACTGTCAAGCACTGTCCTTTGGTTTTTAGCATCCTACTTGAAGCTTGTGTCTGTCTTCACAGGTCTTGGCTTCAAGCAGAAGGAGCTAATCTGCCCTCTTTGCCTGTCTACCAGCTGTCAATCTTAATCACTCAAGAGTCTGTTTCTAACAGGGCTTTAGGTGGGGTTGGTGCTATTTCACTTTCAGGGAATATAATGGGTGTTTTTCCTGTCCCAGCCTACTCCTCCATGAGTAGCCCAAAATATTACTCTGCCCTTGGATGGACAGAGATCCTTGTATAGAGACCAATGGAGTCAGCTGTGACCTTGGAGTTTTTATCAGTCTGGTTCCTAGAGTAGTGGGGTGGGTGGCCCCTCCTCCACTGAGGGCTCTTTGAGACTGTTCAGACCCATTGGCTTGGCCTCAGCCTTTGTTTCTTCAGTAAAGCTCAAAATGCAAGGTGTGGCAGGCTATATCACCTGCCCTGAGGCTACTGGGTGGAGGTATCTCCTCCCAGGGAAAATGGCAGTTTCAGTTTGGAAGCATATGAATGACCCAATGCAGGACTCCTGGCTACTGCTTTTCCAAGTCTCCCTGCCCTGCTTCCCACCCCTGCCTGTCCTCAGGCACCTCAAGTCCAAGCATCCCTTCCTTCACCAATGCTCTGTGTGTGTAGTTGCAACTGAAAAGTCCTGTGCTCTGGGTTTAGAGATTTTTTTTTTAAGGCAATTGAAACTGCAGTTCTCTACCCCACCGGCTCTGGTCTTCCAGATCTAGACTCCATTGCCACCAGCAGTCTTGCTACCTTTCATAGCTGCTTGGATGATACGGTCGCTGCATGTTGTGGCCATGTACACAGCCACAGCCACAGCCACCACCACTGCTATGGTCAGGTGTGTGTGCTCCCAGAACAGTTCTCCCAGAAGCTCAGGTCCCTCCTCTAGGGGCAACCCCCCTCTTGCGATCTCCAGGTGCCTTCTGTTCTTCCCTGTTATAAGTCACCTCCTCAGCTGAACCACAATTGGAAATTCCAGGTGAATGTTCTCCAATGTAGTTGTATTTCCAGGCTGGCCCTGGGATGAGATACCTGAAAAGTCTGCCTATTCAGCCGCCATTTTCTCCTTCCTTCTTATATATCTTTGAAGGATACTGACCTCGTGGAATGAATGGTGAAGTACTTCCTTCTCTCATGGTTTTTGAAATTGTCTGTAATGTATTGGTGTTAATTCCTTAAATGTTTAGTAGAATTCATGAGTGAAGCCATCTGGTATTGGGCTTTTCTTTGGTAGTAGTTTGTTGTTGTTTTTTTAATATAACCTCTTTATTTGTTATAGGTATATTCAGATTTTATTTCTTCTTGAGTCACTTTCAGTAGTTTGTGTCCTTCTAAGAATCTAATGTACAGTGTAAAAAATTAAAAGAAGAAAAGAAAATTTGGTTTTCTGCACAGTTAGCTGACAGCCTCCAGCTGTGACACTGTCAGAACCCACCTTAGCTTTTGAGCAGAAGCCATGCCCTTCCCAGGCCCAGCTCAGCAGAGCTCCCAGCATCTGTCCAAGCAGGACGTGGCTAAGGGTCAGTCTTTGCCCCAGAACCTTCTACTGCACAGACACAGGCTTTGTCAAACCTGGGATCTCTTTGTCCAACCCAGCTACTTCTTCTCATTCCTTTTCAAATGTCAGATCTGCAGTGAGATCTGAGGCTTCCTGTGCCCCATGGAGCAGCAGCACCTGGTAGCCCAGAGCCTGACAGGCCCAGTGTGGAGTGCCAGAGACTAGGGTACTAGGTAGCCTAGTCCTGTTCAGCATGCTGCTTGCCAGGCTCACACGGAAGCCAGAACCCACAGGACAGGTCTAAAAATGCAGGTAACCTGGCCAGAGAAGAACCTGCAGCTGAGCAGAAACTAAAACTTCCTGCCAAAGAATCCTGTGACTTCAGACAGAAATTTAACGACACAGAAAACTGAACACTATCAACTTTGCAAAGGCCCAAAGTCCACTTAAGTTTTCAAGTCTCCCTTTGGCCAGAGGTGCATGGTTTTAAAATAAATTTGTCTAACTTTAAAATGTCCTAAAGTGTTTTAGTAGTCTTCATGCATCTTTTCTCTCTTGAAAAATAGTAAAATTGTTGGTAGATTTTAGTAGAAAATGGATTCATGGCAAAGAGAAAGCAATCATTTTTACTTTTAGAATTTTTTATAAATTTAGACACTGTCTTCTTCCATTAGGGCAGATAGAAAGAAATGAAAGAAAGGAAATGCCATGGTCTAGGTGGCTTATAAAAAACAGAAATGCATCTTCCAGTCTGCAGGTTAGAAGTCCAGGATCAGGTTGCTGCATAGTTAGGTTCCGGTGAGGGCTCTCCTGGGGAATGACAACTTTCATTTGTGTCCTCAGTGGAAGGGACAGCTCTCTAGGGCCTCTTTACAAGGGTACTTGCAGCAGGCAAAGATCAAGCAGTAATTAACATACAAATTCGAGAAGTCCTTAGAAGGCTAATGGACTTTGATATTTCAGCAAGGACTGAAAATCTGCATATTACCTATTGCTGGCTGAATGGCTGAAGGAAATACCCTAACCTGATAATCCTTTTATTGTTTACCAAACTTTACCTTTAATATGTCTGTTTTCTTTGCTAAAGAGCAAATGTGTATTCCAATAAATAAAAAGGCTATGGGTCTGGAGATTCAGGGAGCCACTCTACTAGAGAGTGAGCTTCCATCTGGCCCCCGCATGTATTCTAAAGTTATATTTCTTGTCTAGTATATCCATTTATTCACAGCCCCTTCTCTAGATCCTGAATCCTTGCTTCCAGAGTCACAATTGTTTTCTCTTTGCCATTAATCCATTTCCTGCACTGATCTCAGCCATGAGGAACCTCCTAATGCCATCCCCTTTGGCATTAGGTTTCCAACCTTTGACTATTGAGAGGACACAAACATTGAGGCCACACAGAGACTGGCCCATCTTAGTATTTTTTTCAGGTCTTACAAAGGGTAGGTATTTCCCTTTGTAATCCTTATAGATTTTTATTCTCGTCCATGATAGAAATGTCAGGGTCATGCATGACAATGTTGACTTCTGATACATTTGTTTATTTACTACTACAATGATTTACTACCAAAAAGATAGATGAAACAATATTGAAAGTAACATTGTTTCCAATTTTCTGGCATGCATTATGGTTCATGTCTCTCCAAAATGAAGTAGGATTTGGGGAAAATCACATGAAATATCTCCTATCTGGGTTCTTATGCAAAAGAAAAAATGAGCCCCTGTCTGCTCTTGGAGATGCGAGTGAGTGACTGGTGCTTTGGCAGAAGCTGCAGAGCACCAAGGTGAGGCTGGTGTGGGCATACCATCAGGTTTGACAGGGTATGGGTCAGCCCATGAAATTTCTTCAGTCCAGATCATTGGAGAACTAGATGACATCCTTAGGATTTGAAACCAAGAAAGAAAGAGAAGAAAGAAAGAGAGAGAGAGAGAGAGAGAGAGAGAGAGAGAGAGAGAGAAGAGAGAGGGAGAGAGAAACATTGATGTGAGAGAGAGACATCCATTGATTGCCTCCTGCATGTGCCCTAAGGGGAGGCCGGGGATGGAATCTGCAATGGTCGAGGTCACATACCTCAGTTACAGACTTGATCCCAGGCCCTGGTCAGGGCATGTACGATCAATGTGTCTCTTTCACACTGATGTTTCCCTGTCTCTCCCCCTCCCTTCCACTATCTGAAAAGAAAGAAAGAAAGAAAGAAAGGAAGAAAGAATGAAAGAAAGAAAGAAAGAAAGAAAGAAAGAAAGAAAGAAAGAAAGATTTCTTTATTTCTATTTCTGAATGTGACCGAACATTTTAAATTAAATCATTGTCGTCATACCAGCCAAACAGAGGATGGGACTATGTGCCTGGCTTTAAGATCAAATGGGGTTAACGGCCCCGGGAGGCTCAAGGTAGGTTGCTGGGTTAGGGTGGGCTGCAGTGAGGGGCTCTGTGAAGAATGGCTAGAAATATGTCCATTGTTAATTCCTGCTTTTAACATCATAGGCAGTTACGCCAGTCCATGCAGGGCCTCCACACATGGGAAGGGTTCCTTTGACAACCTGAGGGGCCCAGGGAGGAGCCAACATGTTGGGGACGGACAATTCTTAATATTTTATGATGAAAACAACCTCATGAGATATAAGGGATAATTATCATTAACTTCCTTTGATTTGAACAGGAAAATTACCTACTGAGTTAAGCAATTTCCTAAGGACAAAATCAGAATTAGAACTTATTTTTCTTACTGGGTATTTTCAACAGTCCAAGCTTTCTATCCACTGTAAACTGCTCTCTACTCACCTGTTTACTCATTTTCTACTACATATATGTCCTTGAATATCATTACTTAATTCTTTGATACTATGGTTACATCATTATACTAAGACAAAATAAATTATTTTGATCAAGTCCAAAAAGAAATGGCATGGTTTAAAATATTTGATATTTTTTTAAATTAAGACATTTTATGATGGAGTTGAGAATGAACATGGTTATGTTGAATTAACGGAATTCCAAGAGCATTTTGAATTGTACCTCACTAAATGTTCCTGTTTCAGTCTCATGTGACTAAGATTCTATGTTAGGTCTAAAAATGTACATGGGCCCCAGAGATCAAATTCTATTGTGAAGAAACATCTTGGCAAAATAGGATTTTTAAAGTCTCCAAATAATCAACAGCTACAGAACTAAGTTTATCAGAACTTTAGCTCTGGAGAGCTCATGTCTTTTCAGTACACTTGACAATACAAAGATAACCACAGTCCCTCTCTGTTTAAATTGTTAAGTTTTTCAATATTTCGGCATTTGTTTACTGATAGAAAGTTCTCAGACAGCTACCATCAAGGGATGGCAATTGCACGAAGAGTGACATGAAATTCCCAGTTGTTTGTCAGTTGTTTTAGGAAGACAAGTCAAGTTTGGATGCTTCATGATTATTACTGTGAAAAATCTCTATATATAAAGAGCCAGGATTCGTAACATCTGTAGCAACCAATGCTCAACCAAACACCAGAAGTCTACATATTGGTGTTTGTAGACTACATCCCAAGTGTTTGGGACTACATCCCAAGCGGTGAAGAGACCCAACACTGACTTCCAAGGGGGCTGTGGATCAGGCCCAGAGAAAGGCTTGCAGAGAGAGAGGCAGGGTCTGATCCACAGCCTCTATGGCAGGTGTTGATCAGCCGTTGCTTCTCTTTCACTTAGGGTTCACCAGCAGCTGTGCCTCTTTCTCTCTGGGCCACCTGGGGGCTGCTGATCAGTCCCACTTCTTTGACCAGGCCCAGTGATAGGCCCACAGATGCTGACTGACATAGAAACCGACCAATCAGAACCAAATCTGGGTGAAGTGCCAGGAGCCAATGGCGACCAAGGAGGTGGAGCTTAGATGCTAACTGGCATAGAAACTGACCAATCAGAACCAAATCTGGGTGAACTACGAAGGCAGAAGCTAAGGTGGGGGCTGGGGAGGGGTTTTAAGGGCAACAGCTGTTTGGTGTAAGGTGTAAGAAAGCGGTTCAATTTTTTAATGACTACTTTGGCAGCATAGTGCATATGGTTGACTATCAGTCCAGATATAAGGATTATGCATTTTTGTCTGCCAAGAGCAACTCCACCTGCTGAAAAAGGATTCCCCCAAAACACACACTTAAGCATTTCTATCCTATATAATCTATCTATACTAATAAAAAATTAATATGCTAATCAGACTGGATCAACTGGCCTACTTCCAGACGTCCAACTTCCTTTCAGACAAAGCCATGGTGGTGAGGGCTGAGGCAGAGGCAGTTAGGGCCACTCAGGCCAGCAGGCAGAGGCAGTTGGGGGGGAGATCAGGCTGGCAGGGAGGGCAGCTAGGGTGAACAGGTAGGCAGGCATAGGCAGTTAGAGGCTATCAGGCAGGCAGGCAGGTGAATGGTTAGAAGCCAGCAGTCCCAGATTCTGACAGGGATATCTGATCTCCACAAATCGGGTCTAAACCACTCGGACATCCCCCAAGGGGTCCCTGATTGGAGAGGCTGTGGGATGGGCTGAGGGAACCCCAGTGCACGAATTTCATGCACCGGACCACTAGTATTATTATAATAATGATGGCAGGTGTTTATATAAACTACAAAGAGGGGAACTAAATGTCATATGACATCCACAATCTGATTCTCACACTGTGCTCCCAATAATTTCAAGCATATATTCTTAGAGAGGCTTAACAGTTTCTCCTCATGGTCAGTAGCATTTCTTTAGTGATTTTCTTTTTCAGATACTTTGATTCTGACCTTTCCATCTTTGTACCCATGAGATAACACAGCTCCTGGCATGTAAAATCACCAAGTGTGTGGAAAATGAATGGTGACATTGACCTTCCCATACCCCTCTATATACCAGGCTCCTAGTTATGGACTTCTGACCATTGTCTGAACTTTCTAGCACAGGCATCTTCTTATAAAACAGCTGCAATCCACCATTCCAGCTAGTACAGTGTTCTTTCAGGCTGTGCCTTAAAGGACATTTCCCCCCTGAGTACAGGTTAGGCACTATGACCTCACCTGTGTAAATCCTTAGTGCTATAAATCAATTTCTTGTTTAATAATCAGTATAAAACAGCACCTATAAGAAGAGCTTCCTTGATTTGCAAATATTCCAAATAAAATATTGGAATTGACCAACAGAATGTGGGAGCCTAAGCCCATATTGTGTTCTCCATCTATCTTTGTAAGGTAATGTTCTGTGTTCACTGCTCCAGCCTTAAATGTGTGGTCAGTTGACAAATAGAGGAATGACAGCCCTGCTCCCGGTTGCCCATACATAACACTCCAGTCCTTATGAGCCCCACGGGCTGCTCTGTCCAATGGCAGAGAGGGGGCAGCCAGCACCTGTGGCTGGGGAGCCCATCAAAGTCATGTCCGTAGAGTTGGTCTTCTAGGCCCACTGTGGACCAGCGGTGCCTGTCTGTACATAGTGAGCAGGAACATTCTAGAAGCAGAGCCTGGAGAAGGGCATGGGGAGCAGGGCTAGGCAGGTGTTCCTGGGAAGGGTGCTGAGGAGAGTGTTGCGGAGGGTGTGCCCCATGGGAACTCCTGTGTCAAGGGCTGTTTCTGATGGAGGAGGAAGGTCAGTCACTGCCTGCATAGCCTCTTCCTCCATATATTGCTTATTTTAACAAATCATAAAAAGGAAATGGGAGGTGCCTAGCAGCTGGCAGGCTCTGACAGGAAGCGTCCCATAAGGGGACAAGCACGTGGCCCCTCACTGGTTGCTGGGTCCTGTTTACAGCAGTTTCCACCCATCTGGAGGACCTGCTCCTGGCTGCCGGGGCCCCACGCCTTTCTTCTTCATTCCCAGCAGCTGTGCCTGGAACATTCAACCTCCAGACCACTCTAGTTTAACTGCATCTGCCTGGCTTCCTCTGAGTCCACTGCCTGCAAGAGCTCATACTTCTCCAGGCCACCCAGTACCTTCCCCAGGCCACCCAGCACCCGCTGGCTGCACCCCACCAGGTAAGGGGAGGCAGGGGAGGGTACCGACACCCTGGGAGTCTGAGATCCCACAGCCTAGTCAGAGCCACTCATTGCTCCTGTGACCTCACACAGGTTACCCTACTTCTGGGCTCACCTTTGAGTGAGATGGGACTATGAGGGTGGTTTGGGGGCAACACCGGGTGTATAGTGGGGGAAACAGACCTGGGAACCACTTGCCCTGAGCCCACAACCCAGCACATTCCACAGCACTTGGAGCTTTCCAGCTAATTGCCTACTGCCTATTGGATCCTCTTGGAGTCTCACAAGGTTTCATACAGCTACAGGAATATTCTCATTCCACTTGATGGATGAGAAAACTGAGCCTCCCCAGGTGCCCCGCTTGGGGGCAGGGGGTATGCTTCTCAGTTTCTCTCAACTTCTTAACCTTGCCCCACTGTGTACCTGCTCCACAGAAGACCCCTGAGTACACATTGTCTCATGACTGTCTTTCTGGAAACCACTCCATTCTCCCCCAATAACACACACCTTTCCTCTGACATGACGTAGGACCCAGCTGCATGATGAACAGACTCATATTCAGGCACAAGGACAATTCCTCTGTCTGCTAAACCTTATGTGACAGATGTATCCAGAAATCACAAGAACTAAACTACAAAACAAGGGAAATATAATGCCAGGAAATGTGGGGACTGTAGCAGATGAGTGAAGGAGACACTGATGAATGGCTCCCATTCTTGCCTCCTCTGACACCTTTGCCTGCTCTGAGATTGACCTGCACCTGATTCCTGCAGGTCAGCATGCTTCCCACAGTCTTCTCCTAGGCTTTATTCAGTCCTGTTAATATTTTGTCTGTGACTCGTTTTAGCATCTACATCAATATCCTTTGTCACTCTCCCAGGACACTTTGTTATTTCATAATTTCTGCCTAAAAGCCCATTCCCCTGTGGGCACACGTCTCCTCTGCCGCCTGACACATTCAGAAGACAGTCCAGGAGAATGACCACCCTGCCGCTTGGCTAATGTTACCTGAGTTTGATTGACTTTCTGTGTCAGGCACGCTGATCCATTTCTTTCACACTGATAATCAAGTCAGTAAAACACCAGATTGGTTGACACTGAAATGCTTCAATTCAAAGCAGCTCCTGCCCCCTTCAGTTTTCTCTTCAAATAATTTTTTCTTGGAAAAGCGTGGATTTTACAATACAAATGTCTCTGTGGGTTAGGGGGAAGGCTTCCAGCTTGTCAGCCTCAGTTTATGTCCTGACCATGAACAACCACATTGTATGTGGGGTCCAAGAGACTGGATTTATTTGAATTAATCTTCTTTCCTCCTGTGCAACCAAGGAGAATTGGCTGGCAAAAGGAGCTGCTTTTCAGTTTTAGCTACAAGACAATTGTGTGACCTTGGGCCGGTCATTTGTTGCTCAGTTTCCTAATACTTTAATCAAAATTTTAAACCTATATTAATTTAGGAGAAGAATAAATAATTGACAGGAAAGAACTTAGAAAGTTATAAGTGGCCACACAAAGGATTATTACAATGATGAAGTTCATGATCAACATGGTCACGACTATCATCGTCTTTGCCACAGCGGTGAGGAAATGCTCTTCTTTGGGCTTATGAGAGCGAGGGCAGAAGGGGGAGGAAAGGGAAAAAGAAAGGAGGAAAGGAAGGAAGGAAGGTTCACATCTGATGATGTGAAAATGGGTGGTTTTCCTAAGGAGGCCCAAAAAATCACTAAGTGAATAGAAAAACATTCAAGCATTCTTTCTATATGACAGAAGCAACCTGAATAGCAAACAGACTACAAACACCCTTTTTTAATTCAGTGGTAACCAGTAAAATGCAAGTGTAAATGGATGAAGACCCTTATGTATGCCCATAAGGGTGATAAAAAAAATATTAAAAGTGGAACATCGCCAAGTGCAAGTGCAGATTTGGGGACTTGTCACACAGGGCTGGTGTCAGTGAGAATTTGCATGGTGCTCTTGAGTCATACTGACAATATCTAGTCAGGTGGGAGCTGTCTATCCCAGGTCAATTGTTGCACAGAGATATGTAGTTAGTGGGGATTATTTTGCAGCAAGCATGTATGTGAGATAGCTCAAATGTTTGTTAATAAAGTGGCTCAGTTTGTTGAGCATTTTCCCATTCACCTAAAGGTTGAAGGTTCAATTCCCAGTCAGGGCACATACCTGGGTTCAATCTCTGGTTGGGGCATGTTCGGGAGGCAGCTGATCAATGTTTCTCTCTCACATCAATTTATCTCTCTCTCTCTCTCTCTCTCTCTCCCTTAAATAAAAACACATATTAAAAAAGTACCTCGCCCCGTTTGGTTTGTCTCAATGGCTAGAGCATTGGACTGAAGGGTCCCAGGTTTGAAATCCACTCAAGGGCACATGCTGGGTGTTGCAGGCTTGATCACCATTCGGGAGCAAGCAGGAGGCAGCCAGTCAATGATTCTCTCTCATCATTGATGTTTCAGTCTCCCTATCTCTCCCTTCCTCTCTCTGAAATCAATAAAAATATTATTTTAAAAAGTACCTGGACCTTCTTTTTAAAAATATTATTGGATAAAATGTTACACAAATAATGTCATTTATGTAAAAGTTTAAAATGTTTTTGCATAACCTATAGATACATGTGTATATATAACTATAAGTACATACATGAAATGATACATAAAAACCTCAGAATATTGGTTGCCTCTGAAAGGCAGAGGGAGGGTGAAAGAGACTGGGGAGTCAAAAAAACATAAATGAAATTCTATGTGTAATGTGTTAGCTTTTTAATCAAACAGAAAAGCTTCAGTAAAAATTCCAAAATACTTACATTTGTTCATTGTAAATTGTAGGTTTTGGTTTTGTAACTGTGTATTTCTTCACTTAAAAATATGTTTCATAAGCACATAATATTTAAAACTGAATAAGTAAATACAACCTCATCTTAGGTATAGCTGTATGTGACATACTTGCCTTTTCTAACACCAAGATGAGTGGCACAATATTATGCCTCATTTGAAGGAAACATTTATGCCAGTTCATACCAATGGTTGTGCCAATTTCTGTTTAAATCTACTGAGACACAAAATGGTGATCACTGGGAGACAAGGACCTCAGAGCCAGCCAGGAAAAACAGTTGATTAAACACCCTTCCTGCAAATAACATTGGCTTGTTTGAAGTAGTGAGAATTTCCAGTCCCCGGCACTCTTTCTGTCACATGGGTATGCGATGTCCAAGAGTAAAAGTACAGTGCACCTTCCCAGGGGAAGGTTGGATCTGGGACATGAGCCCTTCAAGGACTGACATGAGAGAGTACTTTTTCCAGAAAGTTTGCCTGCTATGAATCCAAAACATAAAATAAGATAATGTTCCCCTCCTCATTCCATGAAGAATGCTTTTTTCACTTTATGCCTTTTCCAGTTGGAGGGACTTAAGCAACTGATTGCTTTTAAACATTTGCTATTTCCCTGTAAGCTAAGTAACAAAACTAAACAAAACAAAAAAAAAGCCACCAAGCATTGTGAGAACAGTGCAATGTGTTAGCATCAACTGGTTTGCTGAAAGTTATTTATTGATGTTTGCAAGTATAATGTGAGTTAGAAAATTAACAATGAAAATGGCTCCTCTTTGGAGAATTCGCATTAGGTGTCTGAACTGGAGGTGCCCTCAGGCCTTACCAACTCCTAAGTGGAATCTTATCAGACAATTGCATGGATTGTTTTTCTCCTTTGCTAATGGTAGTGGGGTTCATGGGGCACTGCTGGAATAAGCATTTCCAGAGGCCTCAGAGGGAGGATAAGATGTGCAAAAAGAATTTTCTGAGACTCACACAAGAGGATGACTGTTTTTGTTTGTTTGTTTGTTTGTTTGCATGGAATTATATCCTGGGTTTCAATCCCATTGCCTTCCATGCAGTCCTGGAAGAGAAGCAGCTGAGGAATCAGTAGAGCTGCAAGCAAAGTCAGTGTCCAAAGTTTCTTTTCCTTGGTGGACTTGGGGCCGGCACAGCATCAGGGTATTTGCAGTCTATCAGCCCATTGTGTGGGTCATTGCATGTGGCAAATGCAAGAGATCAGGAGCCTGAGAGTCCCCAGGCCAGGAGTCAAGCTCTAGGAGGAGGTATTGGAGCTAACACTTTTGATTAGGAGATTAAGTATCTCAGATCTCCCAGTGCTTGCAGTGGCCACACCTACTCTGCCCAATGACCTGTTCCCAGTTGTGACTGACAAGCAAGTACCTTCCCTCTGTCACCCAAACTTTACTGGGCATACGTTAAACTACAGCTTCCTGGCAAAGTTGCACAAATGACTATAATAATATTTGGCTTTCCCTTTGTTCCTTTTCAGTTATTTAAAACTGGGTTAATTATAAGGGTATCAAACACTTGCTTTTCATTCTTTTACTGTTTTTATTTAGAAGAGAATGGAAGGACCTAAGACGAGCAAACATGGAAATAAGGCTAAAGGTAAGAAATCCTCCAAGTTCTTAAAAGGCACCAGTCCCTCATGTCAAACACAGTGACAGAAACCCAGTGATTGTAAACTGAATAAGAAAAATATAATACTCATTTTTTTCTTTACCTTCCCAATCATCATCACACACACACCTGACCCCCCAGTACAATGCTCTCCATGCACATGAACTGTGGGAAATGTGGACATGAAACTTCAAGTCAGAAGTTGCAGGATTTTGAACTGAATTGTGAATAAATTTTCTCTTTCCTTGTCTGCTCTGAGCTAAAGAAATGGAAAAGTTTTCCAGAGAGATTTAGTAATCATGTTTGCTACAAAAACATCCCAGACACTGCAGAAAAGCAACAACCAACATAGAATAGGAATAAAATAATAGATTTTAGAAGCCTACAGTGAATGTGGAATCCATTTGAGCTCAGAAGAACTCTAGAACATCTCCAGTTCTCATCTTCCTTCATCCCTTGAAGGTTTTAGCTCTTGGCTCAGTGTCTCCCTCCCCAGCATCACTTTTGTTAACTCTCTGTAATTCAATCAACCAAGTAGGTGACCTTTCTATCACATGTACTACTAATGGTCTTAACTTCCATGCCTCTTCAGCCACCCATCCTGAGTCATCTCCCAGGCTTTGCCTTTGACATTATCTAAGACCTTTCTGTTGTCTCAATTTCAAGCATCCAACTCCCCACCCAAAGAGCAGAGGCCCAGGGACCTCAGCTTGTCCTTATTGGAAGGTCACATCTGAGACTCCCTTTCATCCCAGGATTTAGATACATGTGTTGAGCACTTCTACACATGTGTGCCTGGGAATTTGTGGGTGAAAAAGAGGTGGTAATATTTTGCCAGGTGTGAGTTCTCATCCTCTGCCTCCTTCTAATCTCACCTTTATTTAGCACTAAACTGGCCTAGACACCAACCCTGGAAAAACACAGGGACCCCCTTACTAACAGAAAAACTATATCTTCCCTGGTTTCGCTAAAGGGTTGGAGCATCCTTGTCAGTGTAGCAGTTCTTACTCTTGGCTATGGGTCCAACGTGAGCTTCCTATGTAGACTTTCTATGACCCAGGAACCTCATTCAGTTGTCAGCAAATTTGTGTATGTATTTAGATATGACAGTTTCCTGGGAGGGAGGTCCACAGATTTAATGAGATGCTACAAGGGTCCATGACCAAAAAATCTGAAGCAACACTGGCTTAGTAAGACACACAATATTTCTTTTTCAGGCAGTAGAGAAGATAACCAAATTGCATCACCATCTTCACTAAGGCTGATCCTTGTGGGCAAATCCGGCTGCGGGAAAAGTGCCACTGGAAACAGCATCCTCTGCCAGACCAAGTTTGAGTCCAAACTGGGGGCCCAGACCGTGACCAGGAGATGCCAGGTGGCCACAGGCACATGGAATGGGAGGAACATCTGGGTGGTTGACACGCCCTCCATCTTTGAGGCAAAGGCCAAGGATCAAGAGATGTACAAGGACATCGCGGACTGCTACCTGCTCTCAGCCCCAGGACCCCACGTGTTCCTGCTAGTGACACAGCTAGGGCGCTTCACTGCCCAGGACATGGTGGCAGTGAGGAGGGTGAAGGAGGTCTTTGGGATTGGAGCCATGAGACATGTGGTGGTCATCTTCACCCACAAGGAGGACTTAGGGGATGGGTCCTTATATGACTATGTAGTCAACACAGACAACCACAGCCTGAGGAGCCTGATCCAGGAGTGTGGGAGGAGGTACTGTGGCTTCAACAACCGGGCCACTGAGGAGGAGCAGAGGGAGCAGCTGGAGCAGCTGATGGCTGTGGTCGAGAGCCTGGAGAGGAACCACAAGGACCCCTACTACACAAACGACCTCTACTTGGATATACTGGAGCTCAATAAAGGCAGGGATGACATCACTCAAGAAGAGTACAGGTGTTACCTGGCCAAGGTGAAAGCACATTTTGAAGAGCAAAAGCGTCACTGGGTGTCCAAGGTGCTCCTCAGAGTCAGAAACTGTATGATTTCTAACACTGGGTTATCTGCTATACTTGTGATATGCCTTCTGATTTTTGTTGCCCTTTTAATTAACTTGTGTATGACTCAAGGACACTGAGCATTTTCAGCTGACTTCTTCAATTGGCTTCTTTTTTTCAAGACTCACCATCTCTGTTTATGTTTGTAAGAACCTTATTTGCTTTTTTGCTTAGATTTAGTTTTCATTTCTCTTCCTTGCATTAGACATGTCATTCATGTTCTCCTAGTGTTTCTGGATAAATAAATCCAAAGAAAAAACTATTTCTTTTTTGTTTTGTTAAAAATCATGGAGGTTAATAATAACTTAGCTAGATACAATCCTGGAATCTTTGGGAGGGTTTTAAGGGAAGGAAGATGAGAGGACTGTGATATTACACATTGAGGGAAGAAGTATATTACATTAGAAGCTGGGTGTAGAATTCCTTATAATATTCAGAAATATGCTCTGATTTCATCATAGGCAGTAAGGGATGACACCCATCACCACCCCCACCTGACAGAGGATGTTCTGGGGGGAATTTTGGAGGCATGCGGGGCTGGGGAGGAAGGTGGGAGGAAACATAGACATGTGAGGAGTATAGAAAATGGTCACAGAGGTGGGATGGGGAGAGGCCTTGGGGAAAGAAGAGACAGTGTCTGGGGGGGAAAAAGGAACTGGGGTTTCATAGAACAGAGCCAGATAGTGGATTAGCCTCAGCGGACGACACGATCTCAGTCACTTACAAAGGAAATGGTGGATGGACAAGATGTAAGTGATGTGTGAGGTTGAATTCCATAAAACTTTATGAACGCTGAAATTTGAATTTCACTGGCTTTCTTATGTGGTGATGAAACAATCTTCTTTTTATTTCTTTAACTTTTTAAATACCTAAAAGCCCTTCCTTCTTAGCTGAAAGACTGTAAAACTGGCACCAGGCCAATGTGGTCCCACCCGCTTTTTCAATAAATTCCCATTGTTGGTGGAGCTGTGTTGTGAAGGAGCCTCGTTAGCCCCAAAGTCAGTACATCATGTCTGGAAACTCGAGGAAGGAGGGGTGTTCACCACCTCCACGGCAGCAAAGAGAAGAGGGCAGGCATTAGGGCGACATCTGGGCAGAGGTCATGAAGTTAGTGGAAATGGGAAGCCAGATGAAGTCCCCATGTGGCCGCTGCCCCACCCTCTCCTTCTTTTGTGGCTGTCCCCCGTTCTCTGCCCATTTGTACCCTGTACTGGAGACCTGCAGTTGTCCCAGGCAGCCTGTGACTGGATGGGAAAATGATTAAGTCAGGGATGGGTCTTGGGAAATCAAAAGTGCCACGCAGCTGTCATTCTCCAAACCTCTACTGGCAACTGAGGTGTCGCCTTGATCTGACCACCTGTAGCACATTACTGACTCCAAACCCCCACAGGGAGGGTTCTGTACAAGCTCTTCAAACCCTGTCCACCCTAAGGAACTTGCGTTCTCTGACCAGGGATCACCTCCACAACACGGTCCCCAAACTGTCCAATCTGCCTAGGTCTCCCCCTTCCTGGACTTAATTCAGTCCAGCTGCACAGACTTTTATTTCACAAATCTGAGTGTCAGCTTCTCTGCTCCGCCCCAGGAATGTAAGAGAAATAATGCAAGGTTCCTGCTTCCAAAAGCAACTATGTGATAGACGATGGAGTTGCAGGAAAATGGGGTGTGAGAGAAAGGATTTGGAGGTCAGACATTGGCCAAAGGGAGAGCACATGGGCTCAGCAGGGGCTCCCTAGATGGGTGGTGCTGGGGCTTCTGGGAACCCACTGAGACACTTTGGGCTGAGGGAGGCCCCGGACAAAGGGTGAATGAAAATCAGCCCCAGGGGAGGGTACAGCAAGGGGAGGGGTTGGGCCAGGGTCTGTGCATCACCCTCAGGACTCGAGGGCTGGCAGCAGAGAACAGAGAGTCATTAGATATTGTCTGCATGTCAGAGCAGATTAGCAGACAATATTTTAGGAAGATCATGAGGCAGCAATGTGGTGGCTGGATTGTAGGAGTGTAAACCTGGGGGCAAGAGAACATTTAGAAGGAAAGAATTCCATGTCAGGGATCAGGGTCTGAGACATAACAAAATGAATGAAGAATCAAATAGGAGGCACTGAGGAGTTGCTGGAATCAACAAAATATGGTCACTGATGGCAATACTGAGGAGGGAATCAGCTTTCTATCTTGGGCCACCCCCCTACATGTGGCTCCCTTCACTGCCCTGTGCCCTCAAGGTAGAGCAGGCTGAGCAGGGGAGGGTAAGGACTTTGGATCAGGGTGCCAGCCTTGATGCCTCTACCTCCAGGCCTGGTTGACTCTGAATCCTCAGGTTTGTTCCAACTCTGCTCTGCTTTGAGATGTTGCCATCACCCTCAGGCTGGTAGTTGGATGGTGGCTGGAGTTCCAAGCATCACGTCTCGGGCCCATTCCTGAACTACTCACTGGCAAAGAGCACGGGATTGCAGTCATACCCATCAGGTGTCCCTGCAGCTCAGCTGTTGTCACTGTCTCCTGAGGCCCATGGTTCTTTTGGAACAGGTGAAGGCCTGAACCAAACCAGACGTCCATAAAAAAGAAGGAATAAGAACTCATAGACACCAAAGCATGTCCTCTACAGACCATGAGAGTTAATTTCTGAACTGGGGACAGGCAGAACCATGAATTCATGAGGTGACACATGGGAAATGCTTTGACATTCAGATGGCACATAGAATTAAAGATGATGTCAGATGATAAGTAAAATAATAATGAGAAATAAGCTGTACTCAACTGGACAAACACAAAGCTCATAATGCAAAAGGACTCCACGTTTTTACACTGAGGAGCACCTTGGACACCCAGTGACTTCAGGTCTCCTTCAGGTCTCGCCTGCGCCTTTCAATGTGAGCTTGCTCCCTGGCCAGGTAATACCTATGCTCTTCTCCCAGAGTGCTTCCCAGCCTCCCCGGGGGTAAGTCCCCAAGTGTTCCTTTTGGGTGACGAGGACTTCCACCTGTCTCATGGACCCTGCCCTAAAGATCTCCATCACCCTCCTCACTTCCACCGTGTCCTGGACAGTGAAGCGCCCCAGCTGTGTCACCAGCATCAACACGTGGGGCCCTGGGGCTGAGAGCAGGTAGCGGTCTTCAATGTCCTTGTACTTTGCTTAGTTTTGGGATTTGCCTTAAAGGTGGAGGGTGTGTCATCCACCAGGATGTTCCTCCTATTCCATGTTCCTATGGCCACCTGGCAGGTCTTGGTCATAGTCTGAGCACCCAGTTTGGACTCAAATGCAGGTTGACAGAGTATGCTGTTCTCAGTAGCACTTTTCCCACAGCCAGATTTGCCCACCTGGACCAGCCTCAGTGAGGATGATCCTAGAGCAGTGATGGCAAACCTATGACACGCGTATCAGAGGTAACACTCGAACTCATTTTTTTTGTTGATTTGTCTTTGTTAAATGGCATTTAAATATATAAAATAAATACCAAAAATATGTCTTTTTTTTACTATGGTTGCAAATATCAAAACATTTCTATATATGACATGGCACCAGAGTTAAGTTAGGGTTTTTCAAAATGCTGACACGCCGAGCTCAAAAGTTTCGCCATTACTGTCCTAGAGTTAAATTTTTCTCTTCCACTTGTCAGACCACATGAGAAGATAATATATAATTGCTATGGACAGAATGTTAGTATCCCCCAAACTTACATGCTGAAACCCTAGTCCCCAATATGATGGCATCTGGAACTGGGGCCTTTGGGAGGTGATTAGCGCTAGATGAGGGCAGGAGGTTGGAGCCCCCACGTGATGGGATTAGTGCCAGAAGAAGAAGAAGAAGAAGAAGAAGAAGAAGAAGAAGAAGAAGAAGGGAGTGGAGCTCTCTCTCCACCAGATGAGGACACAATAACCAGGAAGCAGGCTCTTCCCAGACACCAAATCTGCCAGCACCTTGATCTTAGACCTTCCAGCCTCCAGAACAGTGAGAAATAAATGTTGGTTGTTTACCACCCAGTCTATGGTATTTTATTTTAGCTTGAGATGACTGAGAGTAATAAATGCCTTTTGAGGAGGAAGAGGAGAAGAATGAAAAAGGAAAAGACCCAGAAGAAAGAGCATCTGTGATCAATTAGCTCTCTGTCTCCATCACAGGGCTGGGCTCAGCATGAAAGCTAGCCACTGGCCTGGACGGGATCAAACGCATCTCCCCATCCACCATGTGCCGCCCCAGGCATCAAGATTCTTTCTTATGGGTAATTCTAGATGCCAGTTAATGTTGAATTCAAGGCAGGCATGATGTTTGAGACATTCTATGGCTCTGGCCTCCCTCTTACTTCTGTCAAATACCCTGCCCTCAGGTTACCCTGGCTGTGGCCTGAGGGAAAACAAGTTTAGGATTTCCTCACAAAAGCAGACTTCCATTTCCACAGAAACTAGGCAGACATCTGTCCTCCCACCCACCCACCCACGCTGTCATTTAGGCAAAGTGACAAGCATTTAAGGTCTAGGGATGTCCTGTTAACCTTGTCTGGATATTTACTATTAGGTATTTATTGTTTTGAATGTGATATTAATAAAAGGAAGAGTCCTACTGCTTTAAAGTTATAGCTAAAAAGTTTAGATATGAAATGACATCTGGATTGGCTTTTAAATAATCAATACAGGAAGGAAGGAAGTAGATGAAACAAGACTGTCCAAGTATAATAATGACAGCTAATGATGATACATTGAGTTAGCTACTTCTCCCTATATAGAATGTTGCACTTTAAAAGTTTCAAATCAGCCCTGACTGGTTTGGCTCAGTGGATAGAGCGTTGGCCTGAGGACTGAAAGGTCCCAGGTTCGATTCCATGTCAAAGGCATGTACCTTGGTTGCGGGCACATCCCCAGTGTGGGGTGTGCAAGAGGCAGCTGGTCGATGTTTCTCTCCCATCGATGTTTCTAACTCTCTATCCCTCTCCCTTCCTCTCTGTAAAAAAAATCAATAAAATATATTTTAAAAAAATAAAAAATAAAAAATAAATAAATAAAAGTTTCAAATCATATTGACAAAAGCTTACCAACCTTCACAATATTTATTTTTATTTCAAAAAGTTTAGATATATTGGATTAAATGAGATACCTTTCAGCCTCTCAAGCAAAAGAGTAAGAGATTTATATAGTCATTTGATAGGTCTTAGTAAAGCCTTTTTTGATATTGTGAGATCTAATGTCTCCAAGGCTGACTAATCAATCATATTTTAAGTCAAGCAATTTACACTACTTTTTAAAAAAAAAAGAAAAAAAAAAAAAAGAAGGGAGATATATCTATTAATAGTTACTTAAAAATTAATGATGCATTGCTATGTGGTTTTTTGGCATTTATCTTGGAAGGAATACAAGGAGTTGAGTGGAACTGCCATAACAAAATTGTTTCTATTTCTATTTATTTATTTATGTGAACAAGGTTTGTCAGTGCCTGTACTGATTGAAGCAAAAATAGGAATATAATTGATCTGAGCACTGTCTCATTCTAACAAAGAAGCATGCATATCCTATACTACTAAAAGACAAACATGCAAATTGACCGTACTTTTGCTATGCCTTAAGCCATGCCCACCAGCCAATCAGAGCGAATATATGCAAATTAACCCAACCAAGATGGCGGCCAGCATCCACAGAGCTGGAGCGAGCAGGAGTGGGTTGCCCCTGGCGATGGAGGAAGCCAAGCTTTCCACAGGCCTCCACTAAAGGCAACAAAGTTTCAATTATAGAAGGTAAATAAATCCCAGAATAAAAAAGAAAAAAAGGAGAGGCTGGGAGCCTATGTCGCCAGGGTGCTTGGCCAACCTGAAAACGGCCCTCGGCCCCTCACCCAGACTGGCCAGGCACCCTAGTGGGGACCCCCCACCCTAAAGGGGGTGTGGACAGCCTGAAAACAGCCATCAACCCCTCATCCAGGCTTGCCAAACCTCCATGGGGTGAGGGTCCCCACTGGGGTGGACATCCTCCAAGGGGTCCCACACTGCAAGAGGGAATAGGCTGGGCTGAGGGACCCCCCGAGTGCACAAATTTTTGTGCACCAGGCCTCTAGTATGAAATAACTGGGGAAAAGTGTCATCCATTCCACTGAGAGGTGCAGTGCATTTCCAAACTAAAAGATTTACCGTTAAGTAATTATTTTACAAATGTTGCGACATGTTTGTATTGCTTTTATCAATTGTTTGCCAATAGTACTTTAATAATGATAACTAAATACAGAAGAGATGTTTCACACTTAAAGCTTTATGGTCAGAGAACTTTTAATCAATATTCATATACTAGAGGCCCAGTGCATGAAATTCATGTATTGGTGGGGAGGAATGTGCCTCAGCCCAACCTGTACCCTCTCCAATCTGGGACCCCTCGGGGTATGTCCAACTACCTGATTGCTCCTAATCGCTTCTGCCTGCTAACCTGATCACCCCCTAACCAATCCCCTCCCAGCCTAATAGACACCTAACTGCTCCCCTGCCAGCCCGGTTGCCCCCAACTGCCCTCCCCTGCTGACCTGGTTGCCCCCCAACTGCCCTCCCCTGCTGGTCTGGTCACCCCCAACTGCCCTCCCCAGCCTGGTTGCCCCTAATTACCCTCCCCTGCAGGACTGGTCTCCCCTAACTGCCCTCCCCTGCCAGCCTGGTCACCCCTAACTGCTCTCCCTTGCTGGCCTGGTGCCCCCCCCCCCAAACTGTTCTCCCTTGCAGACCTCCCCCCCCCCAATTGCCTCCATGCAGTCCTGGTTGCCCCCAACTGCCCTCCCTGAAAGGCCTGGTTTCCACCAACTACCCTCCCCTGCAGGCTTAGTATCCCCCAACTACCCTCCCCTGCTGGCCTGATTGCCCACAACTGACCTCCCCTGCCAGCCATCTTGTGGCAGCCATCTTGTGACCACATGGGGATGGCCATCTTGTGCTAGGGTGTGATGGTCAATTTGCATATTAACTCTTTATTATATGGATTATTATACTATATGTATTCCCTATGCTGTACTGTATATCCCCATAACTATTTGGTAATTACCAATTTTTACTTATTAATCTTTTAATTTTTTTAACACATTCCCTGAATCCCCCTCCCATCTGGCAACCAACAAAATGTTTCAGTATCTATGAGTCTGTTTCTGTTCTGTTTGTTTATTTATTTTGTTTTTTAGGTTTTTGTTGATTGATATGTATTGCCATTTTATTGTTCATATTCTTCTTTTTCAAGAAGACAACATTTCATGTAATGCTGATTTGGTGATGATGAACTCCT
>NW_006288972.1:138810-139276 GCF_000327345.1 Myotis davidii | reverse complement strand
AGATCAACCAAAGGACTTGTATGCATGCATATAAGCATAACCAATGGACACCAGACACTGGGGGGAGAGGGAATGGCATAGGGAGGCCAGAGGGAGGTCAATGGGGGAAAAAGGGAGATATATGTACTACTACTTGTAATACTTTAAACAATAAAATAAAAAAGTTTAATCTCATATATATCATGTTGAATAAAAGAAGCAGTTTCCAGAAGAATAGTCTGATTATATTTTTATCACTGTTAATATTGAATGAAATGTTAATGTTAAAAAACACTGAAACCTGTAAAGAATTTTTGTGAGTTTACTTGAGGCAAACTGTCGACATATGCTGGGAAGCAGAACCTCAAAGAACTGAGATAATGCTCCAGAGAATGGTGGGTTACATCTGTATTTATACATTGTAATCAAAGGAAGGGACATAGGTGGGTTACATGAAATCCATTGGTGACAGATTAGAGAGAAAGCA
>NW_006288972.1:128761-129798 GCF_000327345.1 Myotis davidii | reverse complement strand
CCCCCCCAATTGCCTCCATGCAGTCCTGGGTGCCCCCAACTGCCCTCCCTGAAAGGCCTGGTTTCCACCAACTACCCTCCCCTGCAGGCTTAGTATCCCCCAACTACCCTCCCCTGCTGGCCTGATTGCCCACAACTGACCTCCCCTGCCAGCCATCTTGTGGCAGCCATCTTGTGACCACATGGGGATGGCCATCTTGTGCTAGGGTGTGATGGTCAATTTGCATATTAACTCTTTATTATATAGGATTATTATGTTGGATATTTTTGTGGCAGAAATGTAAACTAGGGTGATTAAGAATTTCCATCATAAAAATCCATCATACAATTCTGTTGGGGTTATAAATGGGAAGTCAGGGAAAAAAAGGAACAGTGTAAAATTTCTATTAGAAAAGAACTCGTTTGTATATTTTTACAATTACTTATGGTGGGTATCCAATTTCTATGTTATTTATATTTTTTAAAAAGAAGTCGCTATTATATTTTTAAATGTCAATGTCTACAATGTGATAGAAATTTCATTCTTTGCAAACATTCATGATGAAAAAAATATTTAGAAGTTAAATGTAAAAATGTTCAATAAAGCACCTAGATTTTTAAAAATATTTTTTTAAAATACACAAGCAAAAATAGTTGGAAGACCATGAGAGTGCATCAGGATATTTTCATAAGAAAGGTCATATGAGAAAAAAGCTAGAAACATCCCAAATACCCATGAACAGTAGATTAGATAAACAAATAGAATACTCATATAATGGAATAATACACAACAGTAAAAATTAGCAAAACATAGTTACTTACATTGGCATCGTTAAATCTCACATACAGGTAAGAGATCAACCAAAGGACTTGTATGCATGCATATAAGCATAACCAATGGACACCAGACACTGGGGGGGAGGAAGAAGGGGAGGGCATGTGTCAGGGGGGAGGGGAGGCCAGGGGGAGGTCAGTGGGGGGGCGGGGAAGAGACATATGAACTACTATTTGTAATACCTTAAACAATTAAAAAAAATCTCATTAAAAAACGAAAAAACA
>NW_006288972.1:125358-128482 GCF_000327345.1 Myotis davidii | reverse complement strand
TGGGACCATGGCTCCTCCAGGCAGAGATAAAAAGTAAAATGATGGACACATACTTAGGTAGGTGCAGGAACAATTAACATGATAATAAAAGAATTTGTGGTGTATGTCCTGGCACCCAGCACATTTGGTTGTGCTTCAGGATCTCCAGAAAAAGGGAAGTTACAAGTTACCCAGACATTTCAAGGGAATGTTATCATAGATCCAAAAAAACAGATAAGATCAGTTTAGGTAAAGGTTGACCTTGCCAGTAAAGATACTGACGTAGGACATGACTACCCACCATAACTGCTTTGAGTTAAAGTTTAATTTCACATCATCCTTTGTGATTACTTTAGGTCTCTGAGTTTACAAGACTGCCATGCAGACCTCCCCTGAGCTTGTCAGGTTAGCACGTGGTCCCTTTTGTCCACACAAACTAAAAATAAATATTATTTAGAACAAAAGACATGGGTAGTAAAAATATAAAGAAATGCAAGGGCATAATTATCACAAAGGACAGAAGAGTGACAATAACTTGGTGACAGGAGGAAGAGCAATGATTTCAAGAAGGAAATCAAGGAGTAGGAAAAATGGTGGCAGAGTAAGTGGAAGCTACACTGACACTGTTGCAGAAGACCAAAGAAATACCAAACACACTTCCTAGAGAAAGGGAGGGACCCCGTTTATTAACACTAGTGGACTCTGGGAATAATTTCCAAATCAGAGTGAAGAAACATGTAGAGGGCTTCCTTTTTTATAACCTTCTGG
The DNA here is from genome assembly GCF_000327345.1 of Myotis davidii. Taxonomy (NCBI): domain Eukaryota; kingdom Metazoa; phylum Chordata; class Mammalia; order Chiroptera; family Vespertilionidae; genus Myotis; species Myotis davidii. Next base: position 127,735 of record NW_006288972.1, on the reverse strand, counting down.
GGTCTTTGTCTTGCAGATATGGTTCCGCCCCTTTTCATGGGCTTATAGGAAGACCCCCAGTTGTTGGGGATCCCCAGGCCATATCTGCTGATCTGTCCTGGGGCCAGCGATAATGACCTTTCCCCCCTCACCCAGGGCAGTGCATTGTTCACAGTTTTCATGGCCTGACACACCTTGCAAGACTAGTTTCCTCCTCATTCCCACCCCCCCACACACACCTTTTCCCACACACTTTTTTTAGCCTTGTGGAGCAACGGCCATGTGTTGTTATGGTGAACAGGAGTGACAAACACTCTTAGCTACTTCCTGCTGGAAAGGGACGATGACCAAGGAGTTAGCATTCCGCTTCTTCCTCTCAGAGGGGTTTGTAGGGAGTTCTTCTGGTTTCAGGCAGGCAGAGGTAAGCAGTAGAATGTTCCTGCAGGAGGCACCAGGGGTAGGTGGTATTTTCAGCCTTGGGGGTAGAGTTGCATAGTTCATCTGGGAGGTGACCTATTGGATATTGGTCCTGCGTACTGCTGAAACAAATAGGAGCAACATTAGTTAGATGCACATTGGCCATGAAAGGTCCTATTAATTTTTTTTTCTGTCCATTACAATTTCCCCCCTCTCCCCACGTGCATTTGGTAGTAGAGTCGAAACATGCCACAGGCTGATAAGTATAGCTAACAAAAATCTGGCTTTGGGATTTTTTGTGGACTAGCTGTGATTATCCAGAAATACTAGAGCATGTTACTTTAGGAAGAGATAAGAAAGATTCGTGTTAGGGAGAATTCAGCAAGGTGTTATCTGAATTCCTTGGAGCAGGTTGCTCGGCCAGCTCTGTTGTTTTCTTGAAGGTGATCCGCAGGGGGTGTTTCTGGTCAGAGGTCACCTTCCACTGAGAATGGATGTCACTTGGCTTGTAGGCTGCCTTCACCTGGCAGTGCGGGATCCAGGTGTTTAGTCCTGCAACTTTAAGAGCTGTGGGGTGGTTAATATAACTGGTGGGCTTGAGGGGCTCCTTTTTCCAATCCTTTACCCAAACCTGGTCTCCAGGTTTATAAGGATGTACAGCTGTTCCTAGAGAGATCGATAGTCAGTAAATAACCCACCTCTGGACCTCAAAGACAGTTTTTCCAAGTCCTTGTAGTTGTTTCTGGATTTCTAATTTCCCTATTTCCCCCAAATCTCCCTTTGGCCGAATTAAGGGAGGGGTCTACTGTATAGAATTTCAAAGGGACAGAAACTTGCGCTGGCCATTGGGGCACAGCATACCCTCAGGAGTACAAGAGGCAAGATATCTGTCCAGGGTAAGGTTGTCTCTTGGCATAGCTTAGCCATAGCCTGCTTTACAGTCCGGTTCAAGCGCTCCACTTTCCCTGAACTCTGAGGCCTGTAAGCTGTATGTAGATTCCATTTAATTCCTAAACCTTGGCTACCTGTTATACTATTTCTGCTACAAAGGCTGGGCCATTATCAGACCCTATGGTCAGAGGCATTCCATACAGTGGAATTATATCCTTCAGCAATGCCTTAGTGCAGGGGTGGGCAACTCCTGGCATGTGTGCCAAACATGGCACGCCAATAACTTTTGCTGGCATGCAAAATCCTCTCTTATAATCTTCCATTTACAATTGTGAATCTTTGTTCTCAGTGATGAATTTTGTTAAGTCTTGTAATAGGAGTAGCCTGACGGATGAAAGCTCATGCATATCTCTGAAGGTCACGAAATATAAACCTGATATAAAATCTCTGTCATCAGTGATACAGCAGCAAAAGTCCCACTGATAATATCAAACGGAGTCATAAAGTTTTCTGTCGGACTATCAGTGTACATGTATATATTAAAAAATAAATGTATTTTTCATCATCATATACTGTGTTTTTGTCGCTCGAATGAATTTTATTATTTCTTCAAGGTTCTTCACATACATACACCTTAAAAGATATCAAGTAGGCATAACATGTTCTCAAAAAATTAGGGTTAGCATGCAGAAGAATTTGGAGTCAGAGATTTTGCTGGTTTTGGCACACACTCACAAAAAGGTTGCCCACCCCTGCCTTAGTGTCTTCTCTTGCCTTTTCAGTGTGAGTGGGATATGCCTCGACCCAACCTGAAAAGGTGAAAACAAAGACTAGCAGGTACTTATTCCCTCTGGTAGGTCCTATTTCTGTAAAATCTACTCCTAAGTCCTCAAAAGGAGCTAGCCCACAGCACTGGACTCCTATTGGTCCCACAGGACCCTGTTTAGCATTGTTCTGAGCACAGAGGAGGCAACGCTGAGAGACTGAGACACACAAAGAGGGCAATCGGTAGTACCTGCCTAACAAAGCTTCTAGGGCAGCCTTTCCTAAATGAGTGAGTTCATGCTGCTGGAGGACTACGTTATGGGCT
>NW_006288972.1:120257-125319 GCF_000327345.1 Myotis davidii | reverse complement strand
TTTCTTCCTGTGCTTCAATTGTCTCAAAGTTTGATATCACTGCATATCTGGCTCGTCTTTTCCCTTCATCTAAGAAGCTGCTGCCATCTGTGAACAATACCAAGTCTGCATTTTGCAGGGGCCTATCCCATTGATCTAGCAGGCTGGAATAAACCTCCTCTAGGACTTCCAGGCAATCATGCTTAGGGGCCCTCTCAGTGATGGGTAGAAAGTGGCAGGATTAAGTGTTCTCACTGCTTCTAATCATACCCACGGATTCTCACATAACAGCCCTTGATACTGAGTCATTTGAGCATGAGTCAGCCAGTGCTGCCCCCTTGCTTCCATCAGGGTAACAACAGCATGAGGTACTTTTACATTTAAGTTTTGTCATAAGGTAAGCTTATCTGCTTCCTTGACTAATAATGCCGTGGCTACAAGGGCCCTGAGGCATGGGGACCACCCAGAGGCAATTGGGTCAATCCGCTTGGAGAGATAGGCTACTGGTCTTTGCCAGGGTCCAAACTCCTGGGTTAGAACACCTAGGGCTACCCTGCTGTTCTCGTGAACAAAAAGATTCAAGTCTCACATCACATCTGGTAGCCCTAGTGCCAGGGCCTCAGTGAGCTTTGCCTTTATGGTGACAAAGGCTTTCTCCTGTTTGGGACCCCAGTCTATGGGTGCCTTCTCTTCTCCTCTTAAAGCTTCATAGAGAGGCTTGGCCAGGTCTGAAAACCCTGGGATCCAAATTTGACAGAACCCTGCCGCTTCCAGGAATTCCTGAATCTGCTGCCAGGTACTAAGGACTGGGATGGTACATATTGCCTGCTTCCTTTCAGTCCCTAGCCTTCGTTTCCCATGGGTGATCTGGAAGCCTAGATACTTGACTTCTTTCTGACAAATCTGTGCCTTTTTCTTAGACACCCGATAACCTGTTTCAGTTAACAGTCTCAGAAGGGCTCATGTTCCCTCCCAGCACTGAGCTCATGTGGAAATGGCCAGCAGGAGGTCATCTACATACTGGAGTAGAACACACCCCAAGTCCTGTCCTGGGAACTTAGACAGATCAGATGCTAGTGCTCCACTAAAAAGAGTAGGGGAGTTCTTGAATCCTTGTGGCAGTCTGGTCCAGGTGAACTGCTCCTTTGCCCCTGTAGTTGGGTTTTCCTATTCAAAAGCGAAGAGAGGCTGACTGGAAGGCATTAATCAAAGACAGAAAAAGGTATCTTTCAGATCTAGGCATGTAAACCATTACACCTCTGAAGAGATGAGTCCCAGAAGAGTGTAGGGGTTTGGGCAGTGCTGAATGCAGGGTTATAACAGCCTCATTAACAGCCCGTAGATCCTGCACCAGGCAGTAGTCGTTAGTCCCAGGCTTTTTGACAAGCAAGAGAGGCATGTTTCATGGAGACCTGCATCCTTTAACAAGTCCCCACTGAAGCAGCCGGTCTAAGTGGACCTGGATTCCTAGGCGTGCTTCCCTTGGAATTGGATATTGGTCCATTTTAACAGGCTGTGACCCAGGCTTTAACTCAATTAGCACTGGGGCATGGTCCTTAGCCAGGCCTGGAGGATTCCCTTCTGCCCAGACCAGTGGGAATTCCTTCTCTAATTCAGATTCTAATGGTGAGGCCTTTGTCTGGGGGGTATAAAGGCTCTATTGTTCCTCCCTTGGCACTGCTAAAGACAGGATCATTGGGGAGGTCCCTTCCCTTAGGCGAAGCTGTGCTGAGCCATCTGGAGCAAAAGTGATTTCTGTCCCCAATTTGGCTAAAAGGTTTCTACCTATTAGAGGCACTGGACAGCCTGGCAAGCACAGAATTCATGAATTACTTAATGACCACCAAGTTGGCGTCGGCAAGGGCGGCAGAATGGTCTACGGGTCTGGTTCCCAGTAGCTCCAATAATGGTGACCTCCTTTCTCGAGAGAGGAACTACTTTCTGAGTAACTACTGAGTGCTCAGCTCCTGTATCAACCGTAATGTTCACAGTCTGGCCCCCAATTTTCATTCTGACCATGGGCTCGTGGGGGCCTAGCTGAAGTGAGCCAGGTCTGTCCTAGTCAGAATCAGCCATCGCTATCCCAGTGAGATCTGCTTCAGGTGGCTCTGGTTGATAACAACTGGGCAGAAAAGGGGGCCCAGTCTTTTTACTTTGCCGTTTGAGACATTCATTCTTCCAGTGTCCTGTTTCCTTACAATAGGCACACTGGTCTCAGGCTCGCTCTCCCTTTTCGCCCTGGTCTGTATCCTTGCTGATCTGTCTGGGAGCCTGAGCCTCTAAAAGCCGCTGCTATTATATTGGCCCTTCTTTGTATTCTTTTTTCTTCCTCCTTCCTTGCTGCACTGTCTTGATTGATGAAAACCTTATTAGCTATCTCTAGCAGTTCAGTAGCATACTTTCCTGCAAACCCCTTCAGTTTCTGTAATTTTATCCTGATGTCAGGCTGAGCTTGGCCTACAAAAACGGCATTTACCATGGTTTAATTTTCTGGGTCCTCAGGTCTAAAGGGGGTGTAGATCCCATATGCCTCACATAGTCTCTCATAGAAAGCTGCTGGACTTTTGTCAGACAGCTGGAAAACCTCAGAGATTTTAGCCATGTTGGTGGGCTTCTTGGCTCCGGCCCTGATCCCCTGGAGGAAGGCCAGCCGATATCTTTCTAGCCTGGTCCTTCCATCTTCTGAATTCGGGTTCTAATCAGGTTCCTCATCTGGGAAGGCCTTCCTAGCCCATTTGTCTGTATCTAATATTCCTGCAGGGGCCTGGGTCTGGAGCCACTTCTGAACCTCTGCTACTACTCTCATGTGCTCCTCAGTGTTAAAGAACGTGAAAAGGATCTGCTTGCAACCCACCCAGGTGGGCTTCTGGGTCTGGAAGATCATTTCTAGGAGGTCTATCATGGCCTGAGGTATTTCAGAATAAGCTGGGGTGTGATGTTTCCAATTCAAGATGTCACTGGTGGTAAAGGGCTGATAATAATAGACTGGCCCTCCCTTTTGCAAGGTCCCATCTTCACCAACTACTTTGGCACCCCATATCTCCCTTAGAGACATCTGACGCAAATTCCTAACCAGCTGTCTATGTAAGGGAACTGATCTGGGTGTCCAGGGTCTGTTGTGACTACATTCCAGACTGCCCTGACCAGTCCTACATCTAAAGAGCCTTCTGGGGGCCAGCCAACCCCAAAGACCGGCCATTCTAATTCACAGAATTTCCTCAGTGTTTGGGAGTTGGTTTTAATACCATAGTCCTCAATAAAACCCTTTTCAAAATTTTCCAACATGCAATTGAGAATGGTGGGTTTACTTTGTCCCAACCCCATGTTGATCAGTGGCGAGAGACAGACCAGGGTACCGGGAAATTTACTAAAAGCCTGGAGGGTCTCCTTAAAAAAAAGATCCTTAATCAGCACAGGCAGGGGCAGGGTGGGTAAAATCTCTCCGCCCTGCAGAGCTGTGAGTCCCGCCCCTGAAAGTCCCAGCCAGCCAAAAGAGACAAGAAAAGCCGCAAATACTTTTAAATCTACCCCAGAATTCCAAAATTTCAACCTAACACAGCAAAATCACAGAGCAAACCAAAGCCCCTAGTACACAAACATAGACAGAAATTTTTATCAACTATCCCTCCATGATAGAGAGCAAATGTCTCTGAGAAAACTTAACTCAACAGTGCTGCTTGAGACTTTTGCAGACTATCACAGGTTCAGCCTTCCGTAAATCAAACATTTTAACCAGATGAGCAAACAGAAAATCAAAGTAGCTTTCGCTTTCACACAGACCAGTTAATCAGCAGATAATTATGCCAAGACAGACAAACATCCGTACTCACACTCTCTCAGTAGACTAGCCCAGACTGCAGCTGAACAGATAATGTCCAATTCCCCAGGTGGGCATGGGGGCACTCCCGGCACCCACGCCCCAGAACAGAATTCTCAACCGACGTCTCAGTGAGAACATACCAGAGGAGTTAAGACTGCATCCAGCCCCCTTTCTAGGTAGCAAATTGGCTACTCCCATACGCAAACAAACAGAAGAGTGAACCCATAATTCCATAATTCCTTTGGGGTCAGCTAAATTTACTCACTTCCAGAGTCCTGATTCCTAATTTACCTGATGAAATTCTATGACTTCTGGGGAAGTTATCAAAGTACCCCTTTCACTCAGTTGGAGTGGGCCTGACTGACTGGAGCTCCTACCTTACCGATTCTGTCGACAGGTCCAGAGGTGTCCTTCCACTTTCTCCAGACGCCGGCCAGGTCCTGGGCCGAGGTCCAGGAGCGCCTGGAGTTCCCCCTGGTTCAATTCTGCTAACATCAGCAATGCACGCCTTCCAGAGGCCTGTCCCGCGCCCTGGGGCCCCAAACCCTGTCCACTCACCAGAGGCAAGAGCCAAATGCGATTAGCTTCTCAGTCAGGGAACCAAATGTTGCAGAAGACCAAAGAAATACTAAGCACACTTCCTAGAGAAAAGGAGGGACCCTGTTTATTAACACTAGTATACTCCGGGAATAATTTTTTTAATTAAATCTTTATTGTTCAGATTATTACAGTTGTTCCTTTTTTTTCACCCCATAGCTCCCCTCCACCCAGTTCCCACCCCACCCTTCCCCTTACCCCCCAACTGTCCTCATCCATAGGTGCACGATTTTTTTCCAGTCTCTTCCTGTATCCCCTACACCCCTTTCCCCCCCAAGAATAGCCAGTCCACTCCCTTTCTATGCCCCTGATTCTATTATAATCACAAGTTTATTCTGTTCATCAGATTATTCACTTGATTTTCAGATTCACTTGCTGATAGATGTGTATTTGTTGTTCATAATTTTTATCTTTACCTTTTTCTTCTTCTTCCTCTCTGTGAAAAAAACAATAAAATACAAAAAAATAAAATAAATAAATAAAAAAAACCTTATAACTCACTAACAAATGGTCTGTGCACTTAGGAAAACCATTTGGCAGTTCCTTATATGATTGTTAAGATCAAATTGTTAATCCTAGAGTTACTACATAACCCAGGAATTTTATTCTTAGGTACAATGCCCAAGAGAATTGAAAATATATGTCCTCACAAAAATGTACACACTA
>NW_006288972.1:111835-119455 GCF_000327345.1 Myotis davidii | reverse complement strand
GAAGTGCCCGGACGAGGCCCAGCTGTGAAGCAGTGCAAGCTGCTGTGGGGCCTTGGGGCTTCTTTTGGATGGTCTGGGTCTCTCTGACCCAGCTGCAGTTTGTTAGGTAATTTTAGATCTCAAAGGGCCAGCCCATTCATATGCAAAAGCCTCTGCCGAAGCTTGGGTGGGGCAGGGTCTCAGGGAATCAACAGGGTGGAGCAAGCAGCAATGGCTGATCCTCAGCCCTGCCCTAAGGGGTTCCGTGTCTCAGTGTCCCGGTAATCACTGCAAGCAGCTCTGAGAGAAAGCAGCCCTCGAGTTCCGAGTTCTGCCCACTGCCAGACAGTCCAGTATCTCCCTGTATGAGTCTAGGTCCCCAGAGATTCACCCAGAACTGGAGCTCAGAGCAGTCAGGGACTTGTGACTCCCTCCCAATTCAAAAAGACAGCTGCGTCCTCAATTGCCAGCCCTTGCCTCCGTACCTCTGCACTTCTGCACCTCCTCTGAGTCTCAATGTGCTTTTCTCTTTCCTTATAGTTGTAGAATTTCCACTCAGCCAGCCTTCCTGTGGTTCTGGATGATGTCCGTTTTGTCTTTTAGTTGTATTTTTGAATTTGTTGTGGGAGGCAGCAATTTCCGGTGTTTACCTATGCCACCATCTTGGTTTTCTCCCAGGAATAATTTCCAAATCAGAGTGAAGAAACACGCAGAGGGCTTCATTTTTTATAACCTTCTGGGGTCTTTGTCTTGCAGATATGGTTCCTCCGCCTTTCGTGAGCTGACAGGAAGGCCCCCAGGTGTTGGGGGTCCCAGGCCATAACTGATTATCTGTCCTGAGGCCAGTGATAATGACCTCCCTCCCCAATAGGGCAGTGCATTGTTCACAGTTTTTATGGCCTGACACATCTTGAAAGACAAGTTTCCTCCTCAACACTTTAGAATCACAACTAAAATACAGACAAAACATCCTGAATAATCAACTGAAGACTAGATGGAGAGAACCCTAGTAACCAAGGAGGGAAAATGAAGACTGCAAAAAGATGGCTAGGAACTGCAGAGGGAGGCAAGAAAGGGCTGGCCGGGCTCCCACAGACAGCAGCTGAAGTTCCAGAGGGACATCTCAGCTGTGGGGGGTTCCCACTGAGAACTCTGGGGTCTAAATCCCAAGCTGGATCCCTCAGCCAGAGCACCAGAACTGAGAAAAGTACCCATACAACATATGGCTGTTTGGAGTAAGGTGTAAGAAAGCAGTTCAATTTTTTTAATGACTGCTTTGGCAGTATAGTGCATATGGCTGGCTATCAGTCCAGATATAGGGATTATGTATTTTTGTCTGCCAAGAACATCTTCTTCTGCTGAAAAAGGCTTCCCTGCCTCCCCATTTAAGCATTCCTATCCTATATAATCTAGCTATACTAATAAAAGGATAATATGCTAATTAGACTGGATCAACTGGCCATCTTCCAGACATCTGACTTACTTCCAGACAAAGTCATGGTGGTGGGGGCCAAGGCAGAGGCAGTTAGGGCTGATCAGGCCAGCAGGGGAGGGCAGTTGGGGACAAGATCAGGCCAGGAGGGGGTTAGGGTCAATCAGGCAAGCATGGAAGGGAAGTTGGGGGTGAGATCAGGCTGGCAGGGGAGGGCACTTAGGGGTGAGATCAGGCTGGCAAGGGAAGGTCATTAGGGGCGATCAGGCAGGCAGGCACGTGAGCCATTAGAAACCAGCGGTCCCAGAATGCGAGAGGAATGTCTGACCGCCACGGATCAGGCCTAAGCTGGTGGTAGGACATCCCCCAAGGGGTTCCCGATTGGAGAGGGTGCAGGCTGGGCTGAGGGAACCCCTTCCCCCCCTGCCCCTTAAGGCACAAATTTCGTGCATCTGTCCACTAGTATTATTATAATAATGATGGGAGGTGTTTATATAAACTGCAAGGGGAGGGAATAAATGACATCCACATTCTGATTCTCACACTGTGCTCTCAATAATTTGAAGCATATATTCTTAGAGAGGCTAAAAGTTTCTCCTCATGGTCAGTAGCATTTCTTTAATGATTTTCTTTTTCAGATACTTTGATTCTGACCTTTCCATCTTTGTCCCCATTAGATAACACAGTGCCTGGCATGTAAAATCAGCAAGGGTGTGGGAAAATGAATGGTGACGTTGACCTTCCCATACCCCTCTATATACGAGGCTCCTAGTTACGGACTTCTGACCATTGTCTGAACTTTCTAGCACTGGCATCGTCTTCTGATAAAACAGCTGCAATCCACCATTCCAGCTAGTACAGTGCTCTTTCAGGCTAAGAGCTTCCTTGATTTGCAAATATTCCAAATAAAACTATTGGAATTGACCAACAGAATGTGGGAGCCTAAGCCCATATTGTGTTCTCCATCTATCTTTGCAAGGTAATGTTCTGTGTTCACTGCTCCAGCCTTAAATGTGTGGTCAGTTGACAAATAGAGGAAGGAAAGTGCCCATCATAACACTCCAGTCCTTATGAGCCCCAGGGGCTGCTCTGTCCAATGGCAAAGAGGGGGCAGCCAGCACCTGCGGCTGGGGACCCCATCAAAGTCGTGTCCTTAGAGTTGGTCTTCCAGGCTCTATGTGATTCAGAAGTGCCTGTCTGTCCCTAGTGAGCAGGAACATTCTAGAAGCAGAGCCTGGAGAAGGGCTTGGGGAGCAGGGCTAGGCAGGTTCTCCTGGGAAGGGTGCTTAGGAGAGTGTTGAGGAGGGGCTGCTCCATGGGAACTCCTGTGTCAAGGGGCTGTTTCTGATGGAGGAGGAAGGTCAGTCACTGCCTGCATAGCCTCTTCCTCCACATATCGCTTATTTTAACTAATCATAAAAAGGAAATGGGAGGTGCCTGGCAGCTGGCAGGCTCTGACAGGAAGCGTCCCATAAGGGGACAAGCACGTGGCCCCTCACTGGTTGCTGGGTCCTGTTTACAGCAGTTTCCACCCATCCGGAGGACCTTCTCCTGGCTGCCGGGGCCCCACGCCTTTCTTCTTCATTCCCAGCAGCTGTGCCTGGAACATTCGACCTCCAGACCACTCTAGTTTAACTGCATCTGCCTGGCTTCCTCTGAGTCCACTGCCTGCAAGAGCTCATACTTCTCCAGGCCACCCAGTACCTTCCCCAGGCCGCCCAGCGCCCGCTGGCTGCACCCCACCAGGTAAGGGGAGGCAGGAGAGGGCACCGACACCCTGGGAGTCTGAGATCCCACAGCCTAGTCAGAGCCACTCATTGCTCCTGTGACCTCACACAGGTTACCCTACTTCTGGGCTCACCCATGGGTGAAAGGGGACTATGATGGTGACGCTGGGAGCAGGCACGGGTTTATGGGGGGGGTCGGGGAGAACAGCACTGGGAATCACTCGCCCTGAGCGCTTGGAGCTTTCCAGCTAATTGCCTACTGTTTAGCCTATTGGACACTCTTGGAGTCTCAAAAGGTTTCACGCAGCTTCGGGAATATTCTCATCCCACTTGATGGATAAGAAAATTGAGTTTCCCCAGGTGCCCCGCTTGGGGTCTGGGGTATGCTTCTCAGTTTCTCTCTCTTAACTTCTTAACCTCACCCCACTGCACACCGGCTCCACAGGAGACCCCTGAGTACATTGTCTCATGGCCGTGTCTTTCTGGAAACCACTCCATTCTCCCCCAATAGTCCACACCTTTCCTCTGAGATGACGTAGGACCCAGCTGCATGGCGAACAGACTCATATTCAGGCACAAGGACAATCCCTCTGTCTGCTGACCCTTATGTGACAGATGTATCCAGAAATCACAAGAACTAAACTACAAAACAAGGGAAATATAATGCCAGGAAATATGGGGACTGTGGCAGATGAGTGAAGGAGACACTGATGAATGGTAGATAAGAAATAGTTTGATTTTCCTAAAACAAGCAGGAGGGAGCCTGCTTTCTCATGGTTTGATACAATAAGGTATCATCATGATAAAATCAGGCTCTTGTAATTTTAAAATCATTATAAAATGAAGGTACATTATATTCATTTCTTTCAACCCCTGCCTGAACTAGATCCTCCTATTGTCCTGCTAATGCTGTTGCAACTTCAGCTTGCACGCTGCCTGCCACTCTCTGATAATACCTGGCCCCATTTTGGAGATTACAATTTTCCTTTTAGAGAAGGAATCTGCCTCCATTCTTGATCCTCCCATTCTTGCCTACTCTGACACCTTTGCCTGCTCTGAGATTGACCTGCACCTGATTCCTGCAGGTCAGCATGCTTCCCACAGTCTTCTCCGGCTTCTTCCCCCAGTCTTTTCCTAGGCTTTATTCAGTCCTGTTAATATTTTGTCTGTGACTCGTTTTAGCATCTACATCAATATCCTTTGTCACTCTCCCAGGACACTTTGTTATTTGATAATTTCTGCCTAAAAGCCCATTCCCCTGTGGACACACGTCTCCTCTGCCCCCTGACATATTCAGAAGACGGTCCAGGAGAATGACCACCCTGCCTCTTGGCTAATGTTACCTGAGTTTGATTGACTTTCTGTGTCAGGCACGCTGATCCATTTCTTTCACACTGATAATCAAGTCAGTAAAACACCAGATTGGTTGACACTGAAATGCTTCAATTCAAAGCAGCTCCTGCCCCCTGCAGTTTTCTCTTCGAATAATCTTTTCTTGGAAAAGCATAGATTCTACAATACAAGTGTCTCTGTAGGTTAGGGGGAAGGCTTCCAGCCTGTCAGCCTCAGTTTATGTCCTGACCATGAGACAACCACATTGTATGTGGGGTCCAAGAGACTGTGGACTTATTTGGATTAATCTTCTTTCCTCCTGTGGAACCAAGGAGAATTGGCTGGCAAAAGGAGCTGCTTTTCAGTTTTAGCTACAAGACAATTGTGTGACCTTGAGCCGGTCATTTGTTGCTCAGTTACCTAATATTTTAATCAAAATTTTAAACCTATATTAATTTAGGAGAAGAATAAAAAATGGACAGGAAATAACTTATAAAGTTATAAGTGGCCACACTAAGGGTTATTACAATGATGAAGTTCACCATCAACATGGTCACCACTGTCATCGTCTTTGCCACAGTGATAGATTGATTCAAACATATTTTCTGAGGTTTCCAAATGTCACAGAAGGTCATTTAAAGTAGAAAATGTGTCATAGAATTGGAGCAGGTTTAGCAAGAGCCAGAGTATAATTTCCCAGAGCCAAGGACAGGGTATAAGAGAGGGTGGTGAGGAAATACTCTACTCTGGGCTTATGAGAGCGAGGGCAGAAGGGGGAGGAAAAGGGAAAAGAAAGGAGGAGAGGAAGGAAGGAAGGAAGGAAGGAAGGTTCACATCTGATGATGTGAAAATGGATGATTTTCCTAAGGAGGCCCAAAAAATCACTAAGTGAATAGAAAAACATGCAAGCATTCTTTCTATATAACAGAAGCAACCTGAATAGCAAACAGACTACAAACACCCTTTTTTAATTCAGTGCAACCAGTAAAATGCAATAGAAGGGAATGAAGCCTGCAAAGAGGAGGAAAGAGAGAAGCATATGGCGGGAGCTGGGAGAAAGGCCCAAGAAAGAGAAAGCCATGTACACATCACCTAACCTGCGGTCCTCTTACTAGTAGCCATAGCCAAACTCCATTTCCACCTTGGCGCCCCAGTCCTGGGACCCAACATTCCCATCTCTCTCTCTCTCTCTCTCTCTCTCTCTCTCTCTTAAGTCAATAAAAACATATATTAAAAAAGTAACTGGTCCTATTTGGATTTGCCCAATGGATAGAGTGTTGGTCTGCAACTGAAGGGTCCCAGGTTCAATTCCATTTGAGGGCACATGCCCAGTGTTGCAGGCTTGATCCCCAGTGGGGGGCATGCAGGAGGCAGCGAGTTAATGATTCTCTCTCATCATTGATGTTTGAGTATCTCTCTCTCTCTCTCTCTCTCTCCCTTCCTCTCTCTGAAATCAATAAAAATATTATTTTAAAAAGTAACTGGACCTTCTTTTTAAAAATATTATTGGATAAAATGTTACACAAATATCATTTATGTAAAAGTTTAAAATGAAAAACAGTATTAGACATAACCTATATATACATGTGTGTATATATATAACTATAAGTACATACATGAAATGATACATAAAAACCTCAGAATATTGGTTGCCTCTGAAGGGCAGAGGGAGGGTAAAAGAGACTGGTGAGTCAAAATAAATAAATGAAATTCTATGTGTAATGTGTTAGCTTTTTAATCAAACAGAAAAGCTTCAGTAAAAATACCAAAATACTTACATTTGTTCATTGTAAATTGTAGGTTTTGGTTTTATAACTGTGTATTTCTTCACTAAAAAATATGTTTCATAACCGCATAATATTTAAAACTGAATAAGTAAATACACCTCATCTTAGGTATAGCTGTATGTGACATACTTGCCTTTTCTAACACCAAGATGAGTGGCACAATATTATGCCTCATTTGAAGGAAACATTTATGCCATTGATGCCAGTGGTAGTGCCAATTTCTGTTTAAATCTACTAAGACACAAAGTGGTGATCACTGGGAGACAAGGACCTCAGAGTCAGCCAGGAAAAACAGTTGATTAAACACTGAGCAGGAAGTGAGTTGTTCTTGAATTTGTCCTCAGTGTTGATGCTTTCTCTTCAGCCATGGCAGTTGTGATGCTTTCTCTTTGGCCATGGCACCCCTTTCTTTCCACCAACTAACTGCTCAGAGGGCTAATCACAAACTTGCTAGAACAGAGAAAGAAATTGCCTTCCTGCAAATAACATTGGCTTGTTTGAAGTAGTGAGAATTTCCAGTCCCCGGCACTCTTTCTGTCACATGGGTATGCGATGTCCAAGAGGAAAAGTACAGTGCACCTTCCCAGGGGAAGGTTGGATCTGGGACATGAGCCCTTCAAGGACTGACATGAGAGAGTACTTTTTCCAGAAAGTTTGCCTGCTATGAATCCAAAACATAAAATAAGATAATGTTCCCCTCCTCATTCCATGAAGAATGCTTTTTTCACTTTATGCCTTTTCCAGTTGGAGGGACATAAGCAACTGATTGCTTTTAAACATCTGCTACTTTCCTGTAAGCTAAGTAACATAACTAAACAAGGAAAGCCACCAAGCATTGTAAGAACAATGCAATGTGTTAGCATCAACTGGTTTGCTGAAAGTTATTTATTGATGTTTGCAAGTATAATGTGAGTTAGAAAATTAACAATGAAAATGGCTCCTCTTTGGAGAATTCGCATTAGGTGTCTGAACTGGAGGTGCCCTCAGGCCTTACCAACTCCTAAGTGGAATCTTATCAGACAATTGCATGGATTGTTTTTCTCCTTTGCTAATGGGAGTGGGGTTCATGGGGCACTGCTGGAATAAGCATTTCCAGAGGCCTCAGAGGGAGGATAAGATGTGCAAAAAGAATTTTCTGATATGCACACAGCAGATTGTGTGATTTTTTTTTGATATGTCCATTGATTTTTATTATTTTTTTTATTTTTTATTACAAAGGGTATTACATATGTGTCCACTTTTTTCCCCCGCCCTAGACAGTCCCCTAGCCTCCCCTCTCCCCCAGTGTCTTATGTCCATTGGTTATGCTTATATGCATGCATACAAGTCCTTTGGTTGATCTCTTACCCCCCAACCTCCCACC
>NW_006288972.1:105409-111267 GCF_000327345.1 Myotis davidii | reverse complement strand
GAGTGGGATCACAGGGTCAAATGGGAGTTCCATTTGTAGCTTTTTGAGGAAACTCCATACTGTCTTCCATAGTGGCTGCACCAGTCTGCATTCCCACCAGCAGTGCACAAGTGTTCCTTTTTCTCCACATCCTCTCCAGCACTTGTCGTTTGTTGATTTGTTGATGATAGCCATTCTGACAGGTGTGAGATGGTACCTCATTGTTGTTTTGATTTGCATCTCTCGGATGATTAGTGACTTTGAGCATGTTTTCATATGTCTCTTGGCTTTCTGAATGTCCTCTTTTGGGGATGAGTGATTTTTATTTGCATGGAATTTTATCCAGGGTTTCAATCCCATTGCCTTCCATGCAGTCCTGGAAGAGAAGCAGCTGAGGATTCAGTAGAGCTGCAAGCAAAGTCAGTGTCCAAAGTTTCTTTTCCTTGGTGGACTTGGGGCCGGCACAGCATCAGGGTATTTGCAGTCTATCAGCCCATTGTGTGGGTCATTGCATGTGGCAAATGCAAGAGATCAGGAGCCTGAGAGTCCCCAGGCCAGGAGTCAAGCTCTAGGAGGAGGTATTGGAGCTAACACTTTTGATTAGGAGATTAAGTATCTCAAATCTCCCAGTGCTTGCAGTGGCCACACCTACTCTGCCCAATGACCTGTTCCCAGTTGTGACTGACAAGCAAGTACCTTCCCTCTGTCACCCAAACTTTACTGGCATGTGTTAAACGGCAGCTTCCTGACAAAGTTGCACAAATGATTATAATACTTGGCATTCCCTTTGCTCCTTTTCAGTTATTTAAAACTGGGTTAATTATAAGGGTATCAGACACTTGCTTTTATTCTTTCCCTGTGCTTCTTCCAGAAGAGAATGGAAGGACTTCCGAAGAGCAAATATGGAACCATGGCTAAAGGTAAGAAAGACTCCAAGTTCTTTTAAGGCATCCCTCACCTCAAACACAGTGACAGAAACCCAGTGATTTTAAATTGAAGAAGTAAAATATAATATTCATTTTTATCTTTACCTTCCCAACCATCATCACACACACACCTGACCCCCCAGTACAATGCTCTCCAGGCACATGAACTGTGGGAAATGTGGAAATGAAACTTCAAGTCAGAAGTTGCAGGATTTTGAACTGAATTGTGAATAAATTTTCTCTTTCCTTGTCTGCTCTGAGCTAAAGAAATGGAAAAGTTTTCCAGAGAGATTTAGTAATCATGTTTGCTACAAAAACATCCCAGACACTGCAGAAAAGCAACAACCAACATAGAATAGGAATAAAATAATAGATTTTAGAAGCCTACAGTGAATGTGGAATCCATTTGAGCTCAGAAGAACTCTAGAACATCTCCAGTTCTCATCTTCCTTCATCCCTTGAAGGTTTTAGCTCTTGGCTCAGTGTCTCCCTCCCCAGCATCACTTTTGTTAACTCTCTGTAATTCAATCAACCAAGTAGGTGACCTTTCTATCACATGCACTATTAAAGGTCTTAACTTCCAGGCCTCTTCAGCCACCCATCCTGAGTCATCTCCCAGGCTTTGCCTTTGACATTATCTAAGACCTTTCTGTTGTCTCAATTTCAAGCATCCAACTCCCCACCCAGAGAGCAGAGGCCCAGGGACCTATGCTGGTCCTTGGTGGGAGGTCATATCTGAGACTCCCTTTCATCCCAAGGTTTAGATAAATGATGAATGTGTTGAGCACTTCTACACATGTGTGCCTGGGAATTTGTGGGGGAATTTGCCAGGTGTGAGTTCTCATCCTCTGCCTTCTTCTAATCTCACATTTATTTAGCATGAAACTGGCCTAGAAACCATCCCTGGAAAAACACAGGGACCCCTTAACTTTCAGAAAAACTGTATCTTCCCTGGTTTGGCTGAAGGGTTTGGGGTAACCTCGTCAGTGTAGCAGTTCTTACTCTTGGCTATGGGTCCAACGTGGGCTTCCTATGTAGACTTTCTATGGTCCAGGAACCTCATACAGTTGTCAGTAAATTTGTGTATGTATTTAGATAAGACAGTTTCCTGGGAGGGAGGTCTACAGATTTGCTGGACCTCCACGAGGTACATGAGAGTCCATGACTAAAAAATCTGAAGCAACACTGCCTTAGTAAAACACACAATATTTCTTTTTCAGGCTGTGTAGAAGATAACCGAATCGAATCATCATCCTCACTGAGGCTGGTCCTGGTGGGCAAATCCGGCTGCGGGAAAAGTGCCACTGGAAACAGCATCCTCTGCCAGACCAAGTTTGAGTCCAAACTGGGGGCCCAGACTGTGACCAGGAGATGCCAGGTGGCCACAGGCATGTGGAATGGGAAGAACATTCTGGTGGTTGACACGCCCTCCATCTTTGAGACAAAGGCCAAGAACCAAGAGATGTACAAGGACATCGGGGACTGCTACCTGCTCTCAGTCCCAGGACCACAGGTGTTGCTGCTAGTGACACAGCTAGGGCGCTTCACTGCCCAGGACACGGTGGCAGTGAGGAGGGTGAAGGAGGTCTTTGGGATAGGAGCCATGAGATATGTGGTGGTCCTCTTCACTCACAAGGAGGACTTAGGGGACGGGTCCTTGGATGAGTATGTAGTCAACACGGACAACCGCAGCCTGAGGAGCCTGATCCAGGAGTGTGGGAGGAGGTACTGTGGCTTCAACAACCGGGCCACTGGGGAGGAGCAGAGGGAGCAGCTGGAGCAGCTGATGGCTGTGGTCGAGAGCCTGGAGAGGGAGCACCAGGGCGCCTATTACACAAATGAGCTCTACTTGGATGCACAGATGTTCAAGGAAGGCAGGATCAGCACCCCTGGAGAAGAGCCCAGGTGGTTCCTGGCCAAGGTGAAAGCTTATGTTGAAAAGCAAGAGCGAATCCTGAAGGAGACCCAGAGTCCCTGGGTGTTCAAGGTGCTGCTCAGAGTCAGAAAGTGGATGCGTAATAACATTGGGTTATCTGCTTTCCTTGTGATATGCATTTTTATTTTTGTTGTCCTTTTAATTAAGTTGTGTATTCCTTAAAGACACTGAGCAGCATTTTCAGCTGACTTCTACAATTGGCTTCTTTTTTCCAAACTCACCATCCCTTTCTGTGTTTGTAAGAAACTTATGTGCTTTTTGCTTAAGTTCAGTTTTCATATCTCTTCCTTACATTAGACATGTCATTCATGTTCTCCTAGTGTTTCTAGATAAATAAAATCCAAAGGAAAATATATTTCTTTTTTGATTTGTTAAATATCATGGAGGTAAATAATAACTTAGCTAGATACAATCCTGGATACTTGGGAGGGTTTTAAGGGAAGGAGATGAGTGGACTGTGATATTACACATTGAGAGAAGAAATATATTACATTAGAAGCTGGGTGTAGAATTCCTTATATTATTCAGAAATGTGCCCTGATTTCATCATAGGCTATAAGAGATGACACCCATCACCATCCCCACCTGAGAAAGGAAGTTCTGGGGGGAATTTTGGAAACATGAAGGGGCTGGGAAGGAAGGTGGGAGGGGACATGGACAAGTGAGGAGAAGAGAAAATGGTCACAGAGGTGGGATGGGCGAGGCCTTGGGGAAAGCAGAGACAGTGGCTGGGGGGAAAATAGGAACTGGGGTTTCATAGAACAGAGCCAGATAGTGGATTAGCCTCAGCGGACGACACGATCTCAGTCACTTACAAAGGAAATGGTGGATGGACAAGATGTAAGTGATGTGTGAGGTTGAATTCCATAAAACTTTGTGAACACTGAAATTTGAATTTTATTGACCTTCTTATATGGCGATTAAACATTCTTCTTCTTTTTATTTCTTCAACTTTTTAAATACCTAAAAGCCTTCTTACCTGGGAGGCTTTAAAACTGGCACCAGGCCAATGTGGTCACACCCCCTTTTACAATAAATTCCCATTGTTGGTGAAGCTCTGTTGTGAAGCAGCCTCTTTAGCCCCAAGGTCAGTACATCATGTCTGGGAACTCGGGGAGGAAGGGGTGTTCACCACCTCCACGGCAGCAAAGGGAAGAGGGCAGGCATTAGGGTGACATCTGGGCAGTGGTCATGAAGTTAGTGGAAATGGGAAGCCAGATGAAGTCCCCATGTGGCCGCTGCCCCACCCTCTCCTTCTTTTGGTGGCTGTCCCCCTTTCTCTGCTCATTTGTACCCTGTCCTGGAGACCTGCAGTTGTCCCAGGCAGCCTGTGACTGGATGGGTAAATGATTAGGTCTGGGAGGACTCTTAGGAACTCAGTGGTGCCACCCAGCTGTCATTCTCCAAAACTCTACTGGTAACTGAGGTGTCGCCTTTATCTGACCAGCTCTAGCACATTACTGACTCCAAACCCCCACAGGGAGGGTTATGTACTGTTCTGCCCAGAGTTCGGGGTCCCCAATAATCCACCACCAGGGAGCCTCTTTCGATGCAAAAGCAAGGAGTCTTTATTAATCAATCCTAGGATTGGCTCCTAGCCTCTGTCCGACGCAGCGGTAAGGTGAGAGAGCGTGTCCCAGGAGAACAAAGGTTATATAGGGCTAGTTATTTGGGTGGGCTTAGGGGGTGACGTGGATTACAGAGATTGGTCATTTAGGTCAGGGTTTTTCATCAGGGTCTTACAGCACAAAGGTCAGGAAGTGACCAGCACATTCTGAGACTTGGGCCGTCCTCCACTATAGCCTTATCAGGACCTTATCTGCATTCCTGGAGCTTCATTGGTCCACTCAGGTGGTGGTTGGGGGAGTTAGGTCAATACCGGCATTCTTGTGGTCACTCAGAAAGTAGGGGGCTTGGGCTGAGGGCCCAGACCTCCAAGGCAAGATAGGGGAGAGGGAGGGGAGTATGTTTCTGCTTTGTCCTTTCAGTACAAGCTCTTCAAACCGTGTCCACACTAAGGAACTTGCATTCTCTGACCAGGGATCACCTCCCCAACACGGTTCCCAAACTGTCCAATCTCCCCCTTCCTGGACTTAATTCAGTCCAGCTGCACAGACCTTTATTTCACAAATACTGAGTGTCAGCTTCTCTGCTCCGCCCCAGGAATGTAAGAGAAATAATGCAAGGTTCCTGCTTCCAAAAGCAACTGTGTGATAGACGATGGAGTTGCAGGAGAATGGGGTGTGAGAGAAAGGATTTGGAGGTCAGACATTGGCCAAAGGGAGAGCACATGGGCTCAGCAGGGGCTCCCTAGATGGGTGGTGCTGGGGCTTCTGGGAACCCACTGAGACACTTTGGGCTGAGGGAGGCCCCGGACAAAGGGTGAATGAAAATCAGCCCCAGGGGAGGGTACAGCAAGGGGAGGGGTTGGGCCAGGGTCTGTGCATCACCCTCAGGACTCGAGGGCTGGCAGCAGAGAACAGAGAGTCATTAGATATTGTCTGCATGTCAGAGCAGATTAGCAGACAATATTTTAGGAAGATCATGAGGCAGCAATGTGGTGGCTGGATTGTAGGAGTGTAAACCTGGGGGCAAGAGAACATTTAGAAGGAAAGAATTCCATGTCAGGGATCAGGGTCTGAGCCATAACAAAATGAATGAAGACTCAAATGGGAGACACTGAAGAGGTGCTGGAATCAACAAAATATGGTCACTGATGGCAATACTGAGGAGGGAACCAGCTTTCTATCTTGGGCCACCCCCCTACATGTGGCTCCCTTCACTGCCCTGTGCCCTCAAGGTAGAGCAGGCTGAGCAGGGGAGGGTAAGGACTTTGGATCAGGGTGCCAGCCTTGATGCCTCTACCTCCAGGCCTGGTTGACTCTGAATCCTCAGGTTTGTTCCAACTCTGCTCTGCTTTGAGATGTTGCCATCACCCTCAGGCTGGTAGTTGGATGGTGGCTGGAGTTCCAAGCATCACACTCAGACCCAACCATGCTCAGGGGAGCAGGAAGCCT
>NW_006288972.1:94556-105130 GCF_000327345.1 Myotis davidii | reverse complement strand
ATCAATTCATGAGGTGACACTTGGGAAACGCTTTGACATTCAGATGGCACATAGAATTAAAGATGATGCCAGATGATCAGTAAAATAATAATGAGAAATAAGCTGCATCCAACTGGACTAACACAAATCTCATAATGCAAAAGGACTCCACGTTTTTACACTGAGGAGCACCTTGGACACTCAGTGACTCCGGGTCTCCTTCAGGTCTCCCCGGGCTTTTCAATATGGGTGTGCACCTTGGCCAGGTGACACCTGTGCTGTTCTCAAAGGGTGCCACCCCGCCTCACTGAGGGCAAGTCCCTAAGTCCTCCTTGTGGGTGAAGAGGACCACCACATGTCCCACGGCCCCTGCCCCAAAGACCTCCTTCTCCCTCCTCACTGCCATCGTGTCATGCGCAGTGAAGTGCCCCACTGAGTCACCAGCAGCAACACGTGTGGCTCTGGGACTGAGAGCAGGTAGCAGTCTCCGATGTCCTTGTACATCTCTTGGTTTTGGGCCTTTGCCTCTAACATGAAGGGCATGTCAACCACCAGGATGCTCCTCCCATTTCACGTGCCTGTGGCTACCTGGCAGGTCTTGGTCACCATCTGGGCTCCCTGTTTGGACTCAAACATGGTCTGGCAGAGGATGCTGTTCTCAGTGGCACTTTTCCCTCAGCTGGATTTGCCTACCAGGATCAGCCTCAGTGAGGATAATCCTAGAGTTAGATTTTTCTCTTCCACCTGTCAGAGCACCTGAGAAGATAATGTGTAATTGCTATGGACAGAATGTTAGTATCCCCCAAACTTACGTGCTAAAACCCTAGTCCCCAATATGATGGCATCTAGAACTGGGACCTTTGGAGGTGATTAGCGCTAGATGAGGGCAGGAGGTTGGAGCCCCCACGTGATGGGATTAGTGCCCTTAGAAGAAGAGGAAGGGAGCGGACCTCTCTCTCCATCAGATGAGGACACAGCAACCAGGAAGCAGGCTCTTCCCAGACACTGAATCTGCCAGTACCTTGATCTTAGACCTTCCAGCCTCCAGGATAGTGAGAAATAATGTTGGTTGTTTATCACCCAGTCTATGGTATTTTATTATAGCCTGAGATGACTGAGAGTAATAAATGCCTTTTGGGGAGGAAGAGGAGTAGGAGAACAAAAAAGGAAAAGACCCAGAAGAAAGAGCGTCTGTGATCAATTAGGGTGTCACTCCCTCTGTCTCCATCACAGGGCTGGGCTCAGCATGAAAGCCAGCCACTGGCCTAGACTGGAACAAACGCACCTCCCCACCCACCGTGTGCCTCTCTGGCATCAAGATTCTTTCTTATGGGTAATTCTGGATGCCAGGGTAGATTGAATTCAAGGCAGGCACGATGTTTGAGACATTCTATGGCTCTGGCCTCCCTCTTACTTCTGTCAAATACCCTGCCCTCAGGTTACCCAGGCTGTGACTTGAGGGAAAACAAGTTTAGGAGGTTTCCTCACAGAAGCAGACTTGCATTTCCACAGAAACTAGGAAGACATCTGTCCTCCCACCCACCCACCCACGCTGTCATTTAGGCAAAATGACAAGCATTTAAGGCAGTGATGGCGAACCTTTTGAGCTGGGCGTGTCAGCATTTTGGAAAACCCTAACTTAATTCTGGTGCCGTGTCACATATAGAAATTTTTTGATATTTGCAAACATAGTAAAACAAAGATTTATATTTTTAATATTTATTTTATATATTTAAATGCCATTTAACAAAGAAGAATGAAGCAAAAAAATGAGTTCAAGTGTCACCTCTGACACACATGTCATAGGTTCGCCATCACTGATTTAAGGGCTAGAGATGTCTTGTGAACCTTGTCTGGATACTTACTATTAGGTATTTATTGTTTTGGATGTGATGTTAATAAAGAGAAGAGTCCTACAGCTTTAAAGTTATGCGCTAAGAAGTTTAGATATGAAATGATATGATATCTGGATTGGCTTTCAAATAATCAAGACAGGAAGGGAGAGAGTAGATGAAACAAGACTGTCCAAGTATAATAATGACAGCTAATGATGATACATTGAGTTTGTACTTCTCTCTATTTGGAATGTTCCACTTTAAAAGTTTTCAAATCATATTTACAAAGGCTTACCAACGTTCACAATATTTCTTTTATTTCAAAATTTTTAGATATATTGGATGAAATGAGATACCTTTCAGCCTCTCAAGTGGAAGACTAAGAGATCTATATAGTCATTTCATAGGTCTTAGTAAAGCCTTTGTTGATACTGAAAATCTAATTTCTCCAAGGCTGAATAATCAATCCTTTTTCAAGTCAAGCAGTTTACACTACTTCCAGTGGGGGGTGTGTAGGAGGCAGCTGATCGATGTTTCTCTCTCATCGACGTTTCTAACTCTCTGTCCCTCTCCCTTCCTCTCTGTAAAAAATCAATGAAATAGATTTAAAAAGAAAAAGAAAAGAAATGCAAGGGAATTCTTGTCACAAAGGACAGGATAGTGACAATAACTTGGTGACAGGAGGAAGAGCAGTGAGATCAAGAAGGAAGTCAAGGAGAAGGAAAAACGGTGGTCGAGTAAGTGGAAGCTACACTGACACTTTAGAATCACAGCTAAAATACAGACAAAACATCCTGAATAATCAACTGAAGACTAGACGGAGAGAACCCTGGTAACCAAGGAGGGAAAATGAAGACTGCAAAAAGATGGCTAGGAAGTGCGGAGGGAGGCAAGAAAGGGCTGGCCGGGCTCCCACAGACGGCAGCTGAAGTTCCAGAGGGACATCTCAGCTGTGAGGGTTCCCACTGAGAACTCTGGGGTCTAAATCCCAAGCTGGACCCCTCAGCCAGAGCACCAGAACTGAGAAAAGTACCCAGACAACATATGGCTGTGAAAATCAGCAGGGTTTCTGTCTGCCAGGGAGAGACCACTGGAAATGTAGGCACCCACTTAAAGGGCCAACACACAAAATTCCATTTGCAGCCACTCACCTTGGGCTCTAGAGGGAGGACAGAGTGGACTGTAGCTGTGTGAGCAGAATCCAGGGTCGGGGGCTCTGGAGTTAGAGCTTGGAAGGCAGCTGCCTCTTTTCCTGTGCTGAGTCATTGCCTCAAACTGCAGGGAACATCTTCC
Organism: Myotis davidii; assembly: GCF_000327345.1. Taxonomy (NCBI): domain Eukaryota; kingdom Metazoa; phylum Chordata; class Mammalia; order Chiroptera; family Vespertilionidae; genus Myotis; species Myotis davidii. The sequence goes on along the minus strand of NW_006288972.1, from coordinate 102,023 downwards.
TCCAGGAGACCTCCTTTACCATCCAGACAGCTTTTGCCTGGGGGGGCAAACAATTGCCCCACCCTGTTGGAAACTCCTCACTGGGTCAATAGCCTGGGGCAAATCAGGATGAATAAGGACCATTCTGAAGGCCGAGGAGGGTCTCTGGGCACTTTCAGTCTTTATGTGATCTCCTTCTGGACTGGGGGCTAGGAAAAGCAGATGTTGGTGCACATCTTGGTCCTTCCCTAAGGCATTCAGCCCCAGCAGAGGGCGCCACATGCTGTGGATTGCTGATAGCTCCAAACAGGGTACTCAGGACCAGTCACAAACAGCTTCTGACACTGTCCTGCACTAGAGATAGGGAGTCACAGCAGATCAACCTAATACACACACACTGACCCTAGCAGGCAGCCAAAATGGGGAGACAAAAAAAAGAACAAGACTGAAGAGCAGATTACAGAATTCAAAGAAGCTTTTTCACTATTTGACAAGGATGGTGATGGAACTATAACAACAAAGGAATTGGGAACGGTAATGAGGTCTCGAGCAGAATCCCACAGAAGCAGAGTTATAGGGCATGATAAATGAAGTGAATGCTGATGGTAATGGCACAATCGACTTCCCAGAATTTCTGACAATGATGGCAAGAAAAAATGAAAGATACAGACAGTGAAGAAGAAATTCAAGAAGCATTCCGGGTGTTTGATAAGGGTGGCAATGGCTATATTAGTGCAGCAGAGCTTCGCCATGTGATGACAGACCTTGGAGAGATGTTAACAGATGAAGAGGTTGATGAAATGATCAGGGAAGCAGATATTGATGGTGATAGTCACGTAAACTATGAAGAGTTTGTACAAATGATGACAGCAAAGTGGGGATATTGTACAGAATGTGTTAAATTTCTTGTACAAAATTGTTCATTTGCCTTTTCTTTTTTTTTAACTTGTCTGTAAAAGGTTCCCTCTACTATCAAAAAAAAAATATGCATGTATAGTCATTAGGACTTCATTCCTCCATGTTTTCTTCCCTTATCTTACTGTTATTGTCCTGAAACCTTCTTTTAGAAAATTGATCAAGTAACATGTTGCATGTGGCTTACTCTGGATATATCTAAGCCCTTCTGCACATCTAAACTTAGATGGAGTTGGTCAACTGAGGGAACATCTGGTTATGCCTTTTTTAAGTAGTTTTCTTTAGGAACCATCAGCATGTTGTTGTCGAGGTGTGGAGTTGTAACTCTGCATGGACTATGGGCAATCAACAGCATGTACTTAAGGGTTGCACTATTGCAAAACGGGTGTATTACCCAGGTACTCGTACACTATTTTTTTGTACTGCTGGTCCAGTACCAGAAACATTTACTTTCATTGTTACTTGCTTTTCAAACTTTGTTTAGCCACTTAAAGAAAATCTGCTTATGGAACAATTTGCCTCAAATCCATTCCAAGTTGTATATTTGTTTTCCAATAAAAAAAAAATTACCCCCCCCCAAAAAAAATTACTCATTCAGGTTATTGGTTTATAATCTGTGCGTGATGTCTGCTGTGTTTTAAAGCCTTACCTGTTACAGGCACCTCTCACTGACACCAAAGAAGTGTTACTAGACAGGACAGCCTCCTAGCTAGAGGGCTGTCCCCAGCCTCGATCCTTGGCTTCTCATATAAATGAATTCATACAAGAGACCTTGGCTGCATTGTGAAAAGCCAACTTATTAAAGCAATTAAAGCATGCACCTTTATTGAAAAAGCAAAGCAATAATCTATTTTATCCGGCTTCAAGCACAGGTGGGCTTTTCTGGCTAATTCAGAAAAGCAAGTGTGTGGAGCAAGTTCGAGGAGTAATATACCCTCCTCCTGTCTATAATAGGTTTCAAAAGATTCTTTTGCTGAGTATCTTGGTACAGATTAAGTCTCAAGGTTTTCTTGTCGTGGTCTTCCCAGAATCCTGGCAATTTTATCTTGCCAAGCCTTGAGACTGCTGGCTTCTCTCCTTAGGGAGTAAAACTGCCCTTTTTTCCTTTCCCCCTTCCCTCTCCCTTTCTGCATTCTCTCCTTAGGGAAGTATTTTGACCATTTGCTCTGCACCCTTGGTTGGGGAAGATAATAACTGTTTGTTAGTTGCAAGCTGGCTGCAAATTACTCACACTATTTGGCCTTGTCCTAATTTTTCTGTCTCAGTTTCCCCTATTCCTCCTACCCTGGAATCCTGTAACATTCTCACTTTTAAGCAATTATACCCAGCCCCAGAAGCAGGAAGAGATCTCCTTGGGATCTCTTTGGCAAACTTTTGAATGCTTTCTAACTTTGGGGTGTACTCTCAGCAGTTACAGCCAGCTGGGCCTACTCCATGCTTGGCAACATTCTTGTAACTTTTACCCTTTGGTTTCTGGTTCTAAGAAGGCAATTGAATCAGTCAGGGCCCTTTTGTGGCAGGTAACAGAATTTCGACTCACACCAGCGTAAGCAAAAAAGAGATTTATCACCTCAGATAATAAAACAGTGCAGAGACTTCTCCAGTCACTCTTCCTGTCCTCTCCCTTCTTCCCTCCTCCCTTCTCCCTCCCTCTGCTCTTTCCTTTCTCTTATGATTCTGATGGGGGGGGAGGGTGGCAGGGGGAGGGCATGTAATAAGAACAGAGCCACAGTTGTCTAATGATTATTCACTTTACTAACTATAGATAAGACGTTTTCTTTCAGACCCTGGGAACCGGAGGATGAAACAAGGCTGTAAAAAGATAAGATGCCTCGATGGGTTCATGACTCAGAAAAGAAACACATTCTGAGAACAGACCAAGGACAGGACACACTTTGATTTGGTTGCTGTGCCCAGACCCTGACCCCCTCCACGAGTTGACCTCAAGAACACTGACCATCTGACCATTCTCCAGTCCCAGGATTGGCTGAGCTGTTTGTAGCATCACAGATTAGCCACCTTGTTATCCGCCTTTGAGCTCCTGAAGGCTGGACTGCAAACCTGACCCTCCTCTTGCCCTGTTACACTTGCAGCCCACAGCTGCACGTAGCTATCTTACCCCTCAATCATATATAATCAGCCAACTAGCAAGGGGGTGACCGATGGCTCCTCCATACTACCAGCATTATTGGAATAAACGCTCATATATGATCCAACCCCATCTCTGTTTCATTTGAGTCAAGTGGTGACAGGTGGTCTCCAACCTGTTTTGTCTGGTGTCAATTCCTCCTCCTGCTAAGCCTCTTCCTCCTCCTCTTCCCCCACCTTCTCCTCCTTCTCCTCCTTCCCCTCCTCCTCTTCTTATTCCTTCTCTCCCTCTCTGCCTGGCTCCCTCCACCTCTCTCTCAGCTCTGCTTTCTGTGTTTAGTGTTACTCTCAGACAGGCTGTCTCCACGAGTGGGTGCTGAGCGCCAGCTTACATTTTTTTATAGCTAGTAATCCAGGAAGAAAAAGAATTTCTTTTTCCAACCACTCCAACAAAAATCTCTGCGTTTTGTGGGTGAGCCTGGATCACAGCCCATCCCTAAACCCATGCGGTGGCCTGGGGGGTGAAAGTTAGAGTCATAGCAGTGCTGGGTCTGGGATTGGAGGAGGGGTGTTTCCAAAGGAAAGTTCCCAGAAGAGTAAATCAGATGCTAAGCAGCAAAAAACAGCCAGTGTCCCAAAAAGATTCATCAGCACTGAATGTTTTCATTCGTGTATTGATAATGTTGGTGCACACTAGAGAGGGGTGGTTTTAGGACTTCTGTATGCATAGCTTAAATAAATAGATCCCATTTCTAAGTTATTTTTACTTTTCTTTCAGATTTTATTTTTTTTCAACCAGTGATACCTTTATCTATGTACTAGAGGCCCAGTGGATGGATTCGTGCAGCAGTAGGGTCCCTCGACCTGGCCTGTGGGATCGGGCCGAAACCAGCTCTCTGACATCCCCCTAGGGATCCTGGATTGCAAGAGGGTGCAGGCCAGGCCGAGGGACCCCACCAGTGTACAATTGGAGCTGGGGGGGGGGGCGGGGGGGATGTGGGAAGTTGGCCAGCTGGGGAGGGACCACGAAGGGCTCTAGGGTGTGTCCAGCCCACCTCGCTCTGTCCAGATCGGCCTGACCCAAGCAGCAAGCTAACCTGTCAGAGCAGCTGCCCCCTGGTGGGCAGTGCATGTCAGAATGAGCAGTTGAGCAGCCTTAGCATATCATTAGCATATTACACTTTGATTGGTTGAATGGCTGACCGGACTACCAGACACTTATCATATTAGGCTTTTATTATATAGGACTAGTGGCCCAGTGCACGAAATTCATGCACGGAGTGGGGGGTCATCCCTCAGCCCACCTGCACCCTCTCCAATATAGGAACCATGCAGGGATCGCCTGCCTGCCTGATCGCCCCTAATCACTCAACTTCCTGCCTGATCACCCCTAACCACTCATCTGCCTGCCCGATCGCCCCTAACCACACGCCTGCCTGCCTGATCGCCCCTAACCACTTCCCCTGCTAGCCTGATCGCCCCTAACCACCTCAGCCTTGGCTCCACCACCATGGCTTTGTCCAGAAGGACATCCAGAACGTCTCACAGAAGGTATCCCAGTCTAATTAGCATATGACCCTTTTATTAGTATAGATACCCGACTCTATTGTTCCATCAATAACAGTAACTATTTCTAACTTCTCACATGCAGTATGAGGCTTTTTGCCCTGCCCTTCCTTCTGCATTCCCACCCATACCCTCCTCCCCCATCTGCTACCAACTGGACTCCTCTGGATCACACCCAGTGGTAGGTCCCATCTTTCCTTTGGTTGGTTTCCACCCTACTTTTGTCTGCACAAACCTTCAAGGTGTGTGGTAAGCAAACTTTCTAAATTCCTGATGTTGAGAAAAAAAAATTTTTTTCCCTGACCATTCATTCCATAGCTGGATGAACTGCATTTAAAAATCCCAGTACAAGCCCAGCCCATTTAAAAATCCCAGTTAACCCTTGTCTGTTTGGCTCAGAGGATAGAGCGTTGGCCTACAGACTGAAGGGTTCAGGGTTCCATTCTGGTCAAGGGCACATGCCTGGGTTTCGGCTCAATCCCCAGTAGGGGCGTACAGGAAGCAACTGGTCAATTATTCTCTCTGAAATCAATGGAAAAAAATGTACTTTTAAAACCCAGTTCAAATCAATTTCTCAAAATTCTGAAGACATCGCTCCATTTGTCCTCCAGCTTATACTGGGGCTGGTAACAATCTGCTTTCTATACCTAAGCCCCCCAGATGTTACTGTGTTGGAATCTTCCTGTCCTTAGTGCTTTGCAATGTCATGAAGATGGATCTACGTGTACAAGAATATATTTTATTCCTATTTCTTGTGCTTGCCACTAAGTGAGCTTTTCATTCACAAAGTAAAGTCTTTCCTTAACTGTGCAACTCCCTTTTTCTTGATTTTCCCCTCCCCCTCCCTTTCCCTGTTCTCTCTCTCAGAGCGGTTGTTAGTGGATGTCTCATCAGCAGAACTTGGCCATGGAGGTAGTCTCTTCTGACCTTATCTTGTCTCTCATATTTGATGTCTCTTCTGTTAGATGGGTCAGGGTATCAAGGCCTGAGGGGTTCTTACTCAATACTATTCTTGATAAATGTTAAAATATAGCACAATATTTTACAGACACAATGGTAAACAGGGTGAGTTTGGCAGGAATTTAACCAGAGAAGTGTAGCCTATTGCAAAGAAAAAATCAACATGTAATTGACCAAATAGTGTATAGAAGCAATGGTAAGCCTCCTTTTAGGGAGACAGAGATTTGAATGTGACACCCCTGTGTCCTTTACCTTTTCTTTTAATTCTCACCCTAGGATTTTTTTTTTCATTGATTTTCAAAGAGAGGGAAAGACAGAGGGAAACACCAATGTGAGAGAAACACATCGACTGCCCAGGCCAGGTATATGCCCTTAGCCAGAATTGAACCTGGGACCCTTCGGTCTGCAGGCTGATGCTTTATCCACTAAGCCAAATCGGTTGGGCTACCTTTTCTTTTTAATCCTCAATCAAAGATATGTTTTTATTTATTTCAGAGAGAGAGGAAGGGAGAGAGAAAGACACACACATTAATGTGAGAGACAGACATAAATCTGTGCCTTCTGTACGCACTGGGGATCGAACCCAAAACCTAGGTATGTGTCCCAACCAGAAATTGAATCGACCACAGTCTTTTGGTGCATGGGATGGTGCTCCCACCAACTGAGCCACCAGGTCAGGTCCCTTTTTCATTATTTTATTTTATTTTTTTGTGGGGATGGGGGGTTGGACATTTTTAACTCCAGCAACTGAATGCTTAATCTCTAACTCTTGCCTTCTAACTGTCCCTATATATAGCATGTCCTTTCCGCTGATCAATGCAGTATGCTACAGTCTTCATCTCGCTGAAAGTGCTGTTTAGATGTTCTCTGCTTCTCTTAGGGCTTGTTTCTCTATCGGCTCACTTAGCCTCTGCTTACCTTGGCTCTCTGTCCTTCTTCACCAGAGGAAGGAGGAGGCAGCCTGCACAGTCAGGGGACTCTTCTCTACTCAGGTAGTCAGATCAGGGTCCTTCGTCTGTCGGGCAGGAACATCCAAAAGGGGAACTTTGCTCTGCAGTTCACAGCCCTACTGGAAATCTCTGCTCTCGCCAAAGAGATTGCTGAGTCCTTTTATGGTATGATCCAGCATGGCCTCGGGCCTGACTGCCTGGATTCTGTGCACACTGGATCATACCATGGGATGATCATCATGAGCAAATTTGGTATTGTCTTTTTAAATTCTTTATTGATTAAGGTATTACATATGTGTCCTTATCCCCCTATTGCCCCCCAACCCCAACCCCGCTCGTGCCCTCACCCCCCTAGTGTCTGTGTCCATTGGTTATGCTTACATGCACACTAGTCCTTTGGTTAATTTATTCCCCCCACCCCCTCCCCCATCATCCCTTTGAGATTTGATGGTTTATTTGATGCTTCTATGTCTTTGGATCTATTTTTGTTCATCAGTTTATGTTGTTCATTATATTCCACAAATGGGGGAGATCATGTGATACTTATCTTTCTCTGACTGGCTTATTTTGCTTAGAAAAATGCTGTCTAGGTCCATCCATGCTGTTGCAAATGGTAAGAGTTCTTTTTCTATAGCTGCGTAGTATTCCATTGTGTAGATGTAGCACATTTTTTAATCCACTCATCTGCTTCTAACTCACTAATTTGGTCCTCAGCTTCTTCTAGTCTACTCTTGAAGCCTTCATTGTGTTCTTTATTGCAGTTATGTCATTCTTCATTTCCTTATGATTCTTACATTTTTTGGTGAATTTTGTATCCAGACGTTTGAGCATCCTTATAACCATTACTCTGACTTCTTTCTCTGACAAATTGCTTGCCTCCATTTCATTTAGTTCCTTTTCTGGTGATTCCTCCTTTTCTTTCCTTTGGGGGGTTGTTTCTTTGTCTCCCCATTTTTGCTCTCACTGAAGGGTTGAGGCGCCAAGTCACGCGGGGCCTGTGCCTGCAGTG
>NW_006288972.1:93513-93994 GCF_000327345.1 Myotis davidii | reverse complement strand
ATTGAGCATAGTGGTTTGGGTTGATTTCTGGGTTCTCAATTCTATTCCATTGATCTCTATGTCTGTTCTTATGCCAATACCAGGCAGTTTGATAACAGTGGCTTTTTAATATAGCTTGATATCTGGTATTGGGATCCCTCTTACTTTGTTCTTCAGGATCGCTGCGGCTATTCGGGGTCTTTTTTTATTCCAGAAAAAAATTTTTGGAGTTCAATCTAGATCTATGAAATATACTGTTGGTTTTTTAATGGGGAGTGCATTGAATCTATATATTGCTTTGGGTAGTACGGACATTTTAATGATGTTGATTCTACTAATCCATGAACACGGTAAGTTTTTCCATCTGTTTATTTCTTCCTCTATCTCTTTTTTCAGTGTCCTGTAGTTTTCTGAGTACAGGTCTTTTAACTCCTTAGTTAAGTTTACTCCTAGGTATCTTAATTTTTGTTGTTAAATGGTAAATGGGATTTTATGTTTAGTT
>NW_006288972.1:88079-92705 GCF_000327345.1 Myotis davidii | reverse complement strand
TTTGCAATTTCCTCCATAGTTATCGGCCTATTAAGATTTTTAGATTCTTCCTGATTGAGTTTTTGATGGCTGTATTTTTCTAGGAATATGTCCATTTCCTCTGGGTTGTCTGGTTTGTTGGAATAGAGTTGTACATAGTATTTTTTTTTTTTTTACAATCCTTTGTATTTCTGTGGGGCCTGTGGTTATTTCACCTCTTTCATTTCTAATTTTGTTTTTTTGGGTCCTCTCTCTTTGCTTCTTGGTGAGACTGGCTAGAGGTTAATCAATCTTTGTGGGGCATGGCTTCAGTGTTTTGGACAGGTTCAAGCCTTGGACTGATGAGAGGGCACAGTCCTCTCATTGCCACATGCAAGTCCCAGTCTGGATGGCAGAGCCCTCCCAACACAATTAGCCAACAGCTATATCTGTAAGCTTGAACCTATGGTCTGAACACGTGGCCCCAACTGCCTGAGTGATAGAGTTCAGGTGCATGTAGTTGAGTAGGATTGAAACCAACGAGAATGTTGTAAACATCTTGATCACACCCTTACTTTGCCTCATGGCATCTGCTATAAAATAAATACACGGCTTGTGGGCGCTGGCGCTGTCCATCAGAGGAGCAGTGACCCACCGAGACCCAGCTTTCATTCTCTTGTCTGTCTTTTCTAAGCCTTTCATAGCCCCCACTCAGAGTAACTGAATCAGGCTGAGCTGGCATGACTATGCCATGGCGGTGCCAGCTCCACACAAATCTTTTTTTATCCTTTCAAAGAACCAGCTCTTCGTTTCATTGATCTTTTGTATTGGTTTTTTGGTCTCTGTGTCATTTATTTCCCCTCTGATCTTTATTATCCCCTTCCTTCTGCTCACTCTGAGCTTTTCTGAGCTTGTTGCTCTCTTTCTAATTCTTTAAGTTGTAGAGTTACATAACTTATTACGATTTTTTCTTGATTTTGAGGTAGGCCTGTAGAGCTATGAACTTCTATTTCAAGACTGCTTTCACTGTGTCCCATAGATTTTGGATTGTTGTGTTTTTGTTGTCACTCATTTCCAGGATGTCTTTCATTTCTTCTTTGATCTCATTGGTAACCCAATCATTGTTTAATAGTATGCTATTCACCTTCCAAGTGTTTAAATTTTTTGGATTGTTTTTATTGTAGTTTATTCCTATTATGGCATTGTGGTCTGAGAAGATGTTTGATATAATTTCAATCTTCTTGAATTTGGAGAGATTTTGCCTCTGACCAAATATGTGGTCTATCATTGAAAATGTCCCATGTGCACTTGAGAAGAACGTATATTCCATGTGCCTTGAAAGATTTTTTCCATCCCTTCACTTTCAGTCTATGTGAATCTTTTGTTCTGATGTGGGTCTCTTGTAGACAGCATATATATGGGTCATATTTTCTTATCTATTCAGCCACTCAATGTCTTTTGATTGGAGCATTTAGTTCATTTACCTTTAAAGTTATTATTGATAAATACTTGTTTGTAGTCATTTTTATTTTTTGTGCCTGTGTTCCTTCTTACCTTTTTATTTCTTCTTTTCACACTAGTCCCTTAGCATTTCTTGCATTATTGGCTTGGTAGTGATAAACTCCCTTAGTTTTTTGTTTTGTTTGTTTTGTTTTTTGGTTTTGTTTTGGTTTTGGGTTTTTTTGTCTGTGACGCTCCTTATTTCTTCTTCAATTTTGAGTGATAGCCTTGCTGGATAGAGTATTCTTGGATTCAGTCCCTTGCTTTGCATCACTTTGTAAATTTCCTTCCATTCTTTTCTGGCCTGATGTGTTTCTATTGAAAAATCATTTGGTAATCTAATGGGAGATCCCTTGTACGTAACTTTCTGTCTCTCTCTTGCAGCCTTTAAGATTCTCTCTTTGTCCTAAACATTTGCCATCTTAATTATGGCATGTCTTGGTATGGGGGTTTTGGGGTTCATCTTGTTTGGGACTCTCTGTACTTGTGTGACTTTTTTCTTCCCAAATCAGGGAAGTGTTCTGACATTATTTCTTCAAATAGGTTTTCTAACCCTTGTTCCTCTTCCTCTCATTCTGGCAACCCTATTATTCATGTGTTGCTTCGTTTCATGTTGTCCCTAAGCTCCCTTAGGCTCTTCTCCTGTCTTTAGTTGTTTTTCTCCAATTGCAGTTCAGTTTGGGTGTGTTTTGCTTTCCTGTCTTCTAATTTGCTAATTCGGTCCTCTGCTTCTCCTAGTCTACTGTTGAAACTTTCCATAGTGTTTTTTATTGCAGCTATATCACTCTTTATTTCTTCTTGATTCTTACATAAGTTGTTGATTTTTTTCCTCCATCTGGTTTGTGAACTGTATGACCCTTATTCTGAATTCTTTTTCTGACTTATTGCATGCCCCTGGTTCACTTAGCTGCTTTTCTGGCAATTCCTCATTTTCTTTCCATTGCGGGGGGTTTCTTTGTCTCTCCATTTTTGCTCTCATCGAAGGATCTATGTGTCAAGTCATGCAGGGGCTGCTCCTTGGGCAGCAATGACTACTTGGGCAGCAGCTGCTCCTCAGGCAGTCATAGAAGAGGCTGTTCCACAGTTGGTGGCTCCTCAAATGGTCGCTCCTCATGTGGCTGCTTGCATCAGTGGTGGCTCCTCCAGCTGGCAGGGATTGACTTCTTGTGCAGCTGCTGCTCATCAAATGGGGGTGGGCTGCTCATGTGGCTGCTGCTCCTCGGGTGGGCTGGGATGAGCTTTTCATGTGGCTGCTGCTTCTCGGAAGGGGGTGGGCTGCTCATGGGACTACTGTTGCTCAGACAGGGGTGGGCTGCTCTTAGCTGCTGCTCCTCAGAAGGGGCCAGGCTGCTCGCATGGCTGCTGCTCCTTGGATGGGTGGGCTGGGGCAAGCTGTTCTCACAGCTGCTGCTCCTCGGACGGGCCCAGGCTGTTCACAGGGCTGCTGCTCCTTGGACGGGGTGGGCTGCTTGTGTGGCAGCTGCTCGTGCAGTCACATCACCCTGAGCTAAAGTATTGGGCTGTCTGGAAGGGATTGCCCTCCTGAATTCACAGGAGCCCATGGCTGGGGTGGCTGGAGTCTTGGCATTTGTGGGACTGCAACCAAGGGAGCAGGTCCCTGGCAGGGGTGGCTGTCGAGTCCAGGGTGATGTCTGAGGAGGCTGGACTCCCAGTCACAGCAGCTCTCTCCTTCAAGATGGCGTAGCCTCTCCAGTAGAGCCCACTGCCCTGGGATTGTTTGCAACATTAGCAGAGGCTGCCTAGCTAGGCAAGCCCGGTCCAACAGCCCCCAAAGGTCCTACGGAATCTAACTGTCCCTCACTCACGTACACACACACACACACCACACCTCCTCACACTGCCCTTTCACTCCTTCACTCACTCATGCTCTCTTCCTCACTGCTGTCCTCCTGGCCACCATCTTCTTGCCTCTGTAGTTGGGTCTGGAGTGTTATTGTGCCATTTTTAGTGTTATTGTCTCCTCTCCAGGTGTCTGGTTATGTGGCTCACTCTCCACCACATTGACCAAACAGGACAAAATGCAACCCGACAAGACACAACACAAAGGGAACAAAACACAAATGTACTCACAACACAGATAACCTCAATGTAAGTGACCAACAGAGAAAAGAGAATTAGGGGAGAGAAAAGAGAGCAGAAATGATATCAAGGAGAGAAAAAATGGTAAGAGAGAAAAGAAAAGAAGAAAAATGAGAAAACACCATAGAACAAACAGATAAACCAAAAAATGCAAACAACAAACACCGAGAAAAGAGAGTGGGAGCAGAATCTGTAGAGGCCAAACTTATATACATAAAGTAAGGTTAAGGAATTGGAAGAATATGGGGAGGACCTTGGAATTCAGTATAGAGGAGGTAGAAAGAGGATGAGTGGGTAAGAGGAAAAAGAAAGAGAAAAACAAAAATTTTTTTAATTTTTTTAAAGGATAAAATAGTAAAAAAAAAAAATATGTTGAAAAATAATGTGAAAAGAAATAAAAATAAACAAGCAACAAGAAAATAAAGAAAAAAGAGATAACAAAATAATAATAAAATAAAAAAGTGAAATGTCATTCTTTTCCACTGAGTTTTAATGCCACGGGGGCTGGTTTAAGATCCCACTCTTCTGTACTGTCTGCCGCTTCTCAGTTTCCTATTAGGTAGTCAGCACCATGTTGAAGTTCCAAGTGGTCCACCTCTCCTCTGTTTGTGTCTATCTCTACCACCTTGACTGCCAGCAGGTGGGACCAATCTGCACACTTAGACTGTCTGCCCACTTTTAATCTTAATCTCTCAAGCAGCTGCTTCTGACAGGGCAACAGGTGGGGAGGTTACCATATTGCTTTCCAGGACTGAATGGCCTCTCTTCAGCCCTAAGGGCTCTCAGGGACTATTCAGATTTTTTTTTTATCCTTTGTACCATTCTGGGTGTAGTCAGGGTGTGGCTGTATTGGTTGTCTGGAGACTGCAGGGAGGGGCTATCTCTTCAGGAGAAAATGGCTGCTTAGATCCAGAGTGTCAGGCATATCCCAGTGCCAGATTCCCGGCACCTCCCCCTCCCAACCCTCTCCCCTCCCCAGACTCTACAAGTCTACACCTTCACTTGCACCCCAGCCATGGGTGAGTGCCTGTACTTGAAAGGTCCTACAAACCAGGTTTGAGCAAAGAC
>NW_006288972.1:82454-88030 GCF_000327345.1 Myotis davidii | reverse complement strand
AAAGAGCTGCACCACTGCGAGTTTCTTTCCCCCCACCAGCACCATGTGGCCTGGGCAGTTGTTCAGGCTGCCTCTTCCAGGCTCAGCATTTAGTGGCTTTCGGCTCAGGTCCAGAATCCCTGCTGCCAGCAGCTCTGTGGATCTCCCTTCCACAGTCAGATGTTACACCTGTGCCCACAGGAGGCAGCCTTGGTGCCATGCAGTTTCTCCCTGACCCTCTGGGCTCAGAGGTCTCACAACTCTCTCCAGTCCAGATCCCCAACCTCACCATTCTCCAGGCGTCCTCTGCCCTTCCCAGCTGCAAACTGCCTCACCAGCTGTGTTTACCTCGCCAATTCTGGGTGGATGTTATTCGACCTAGTTGTTCCTTCTGTCTGCTCCGGGACAAGACTTGGGATACATCTGCCCACCCAGCCACCATTTTGTCTCTCCCTCGGTATTGTCTCATTTTAAAGAAGTAAAGTGACAAAAGCAGGCAGGTTGAGTGATGAAGCCAGATCGGTGCTTTGAGAGGATAGAAAGGATCTAGAAGAGGTCTTTCTTCAATTTTTTAAAAATCACTTAATGATCTAATTTAAATTATCCTTTTGATTAGGAAATATTCAAAATGAAAGAATGGCCATACAATGAAAAGCCTTCCTCCTCCCTCAACTCCCAGATGCTCAATTCCCCTCCCTTGAGAGAGTCTATGTTGCTAGTTTGGGTGTTTCCTTTCAACACCATCTTATGCACATATAAATAAATATACATATATCTACATATATGCATGTTTTTATTTACATACATTGCAAAGAATATATACAATCTCTTATGCTACATGTTTGTTTTTGTAACCCAAATTCACTCATACGGAATGGTAAATTAAGTGAATGGTGGAAGTCATGTTAGTGCCTATGTGATTTCCCCCCAATACTCTTATTTGTTTTATCCCAAATAAAAGCAATCAAGCAAGTACACCTGGTTCACTCTCAGAAACAACACCTAGCTCAGGATGCTTTGAGTGCAGTACCCCAGGATCTGGACAACCAACTTAAATGCCGGTTACCATATTCCCGTCTCTCAGCCTATTAATTAAAACTCAACTGCAAGGGGCTTCAGCAAATGGTGATGAGTCACCTGGCTTCAGGCACTGCTGAATTCAGGGCAAGGTTATCAGGAGTGGTTTTTTCCACTCTCTGCCAGAGGCTAAAGTCCACCCGGCCCCCAATGCCTTCTAAATTCATATTTCTTGTATAGCATTTTCATTTGTGCGTCGACCCCTTCTTCAGATCCTGAACCCCACTACAAAGGTCACAACTCTCAGCTCTGACTCCCATGGGTGGTCTTCACAAGCTTCCTGCAAGGTGGTCTTCACAAGCTCTCTGAATGGTCTTTGGTGGCTGCAGGAGGACCTTTCATGGGGAGAGTGTGGCTGCTACAGCTCCAGTTTTACATCCTTGGAGGTTCAAGTTCAACATAAAAAGCAAGAGCCTTTTCATGTGCCAACTCTAAAATCATCCCCATGGTCCATCTGGAGAAGAGGATCTGCTGCTTGATCTAAGTTTGGGTCACATGCTTTATCCCTGGAACTGAGAATAAAGCCCCACCATGAACATTATCACCAGACAATGAGAAAAAAGTGGATTCCTCACGTGGAAATCCAGGGCTGGTCCTAAAAATGGAAGAAACCCACACTTAGCTTATGAAACACTGGACCACTGGTTCTCAAAAATATGTTCCTGACCCCAATATGTTTTAATAAAAATAAAATCTAAACAAGCATTGAGTATACAAAAAACTTAAAATATCTCATTTGTGGGTTTAAAGTATATCAAGATGGAACTAAAATTTGAATGGGGCTCTGTGGCACCATCGGTTAGCATGTCCGGCTGTTAACTGAAAGGTTGATGGTTCGAGCCCACCCACAGACATCTTTCCTATGCCCTGGACAGTATTTTTCAGTAGTTAGAGCAGACTGAAGGATCATAAGTTTGATTCCTGGTCAAGGACATGTATCTCATTTGCAGGTTCGATCCTTCGCCCTGGTCAGGGCACAAGGGGGAGGCAACCAATTGATATGTCTCTCTCACGTCTGTATTTCTCTCTTTTTCTCTCTGCCCCCCTGCTCCTTCCCTTCCATTCTGTATGAAAATGGAAAAAATATATCCTCAGGTGGAGATTAAAAAAATAAATTCTAGACAAGAATATGTACCAAGTAGCATTCTAAAGGCATTGTATATTTCAGAGAGATGATATGGATATTGATTGCCTTTAGAATGTGTTTAGTTAAGCACACAAGCTTTTTTAAAAAAAATCTCAAGGGAAACCACTAAAAAAAAAATAGAAATCCTTCTGCATGAGGAAGTGGGGGTGGGAGAAGGGGAGAGGGAGGAATTAAACTAAACCAACAAATGCTGAAGTTCGCAGCTGTACCTAATGATGAAACAGTCTCCTTCCTATTTCAGAAGTTGATGATATTTTTCTAAAACCTAATTGCAATGTGTGTGTGTGTGTGTGTGCACGCACACACACACACACACACACATTTTGGGCAAGAAAGAGTCAGTGAATATCCCCACTGCAGGAAAGCCCTCCCCTTCCTGCCATTTCATTCTCTCCTTTGGATATATTTTTCCAGGAAGTTCTTCTGATTGATCCAGGCAGCTGCAGAGCAGAAAGCAAGGAAATTCCCAGGTGCTTCCCAGGTTGAACAATAAGAATAGACACTACCCACATCACATCTGCCAGGGTCTCCAACATCAGTTGTTCTCGAAGGTGCCAAGAAAGACCAGACACCCAGCCCCACCGCTGCCTTCTGCAGCAACCACAGGGAAGAGAGAGGGTGGAGCCATAAGCCAAAGGCCAAGAACGCAGTGTTTCTTCCACCAAGAAGCCTGGTCAGCTCAGGGAGGGGATGCCAAGCTCTGACTACAGGGTGTTTTGTTTTGTTTTGAATATGTTTTTATTGATTTGAGAGGGAGAGACAAAGAGAGGGAGAGAGAGATAGAAACATCAATGGATAGGCTGCCTCCTGCATGCCCCCTACTGGGAATTGAACCCAAAACTTGGGCATGTGCTTGGACCAGGAGTTGAATCAGTGACCTCTTGGTGCATGGGACGATGCTCAACCAATTAAGCCACACTAGCCAAGCTGATGACTGCAGTTTTTAAAATGAACAGGACTGGGTTTTGAACACCAAACCTGAGACCATTTTAATGACCAAGTTGTGGAGTCTGGATTCTGGTCCTGATGGTGAAGGATCCAATATCCAATGGAAGTAGGGAGTTTACAAAACCCCTACTGTCAGAGCACGCAAGAGCTCTGCACAAGCACTGCTGCTCTGAGTTGTTCTGAGTCCATGTATTCTTCTAAATTCTCCCATTCAACTACACCAAGCACAGGGCAGACTCCTCGAACCCTGCCCACTATACGAATTGTTGGGAACTTAGTCCAAGTTCCTCCTTTATCTTCTGCTCACTAGTTACAGGTATTGGGTCCAAGCCCCCCTGCCTGGAGCTGGACCTCCGGTCAGGGAAACAGGTCAATTCTTGGTGGAAGGGCAGAAGGAGAAGCCATGAGAATTGACCTGTGTATATATATAGTAGGTATATAAGAATGGGTCTTTATTGCAGAAGCCAGTGGCCACATAGCTATCAGATAAGACAATTCTTTACAGCAAAGTCCATACAGGCAGGCAGCCAGACACCGACTGGTGAATACATATCTTTCTCACATAGCAGCATTAATCTCTGTACCCACAGTTAGTATCTGAGCAGCCACATGCTGCCCCAGACTCACTGCCTTACATCGTAGCCATATCAGCTCTCAATTCTGTCTGAGCTCGCTAGCCTCTCCTGCACACATAGGAGCTGCATTCTCTGTGCCTATCTTCTCTGAGCTCTCTCTAGCTCTGTGCTGCCTAGCTCTCTCTGCTCTGTCTAGCTGACTTCTTCACACATAGTCCTTCTGGTCAGTGACCTGTATATTTCTCCAGAGACAAAGATGGCTAGTTGCCAACAGTGCCATCGATCATTTGGATTGCAGAGGGCACAGTGCACCGTGTGTCCTTGCACCCGCTCATGGTGTCTTGGCCTGATTATGATTCCCAGGCTCGGAGGCTGATAAGGTTCTCAGGCTCAGGGCAGCCTTGACCAGCTGGTGCACTCTGAACAGCGTCCCCACACCAGGTCAAAGCAGTGGTGAGAAAAGAAAACTAGAACCATTTCCTGTTTATACTCTAAATGGTTTTAAATTCTTCAGAAAACATATTATATATATACATAGGTTTGGGTTATTGCCTAACCCCGTGTCAGGGTTGTGAGTCATTTTCATCTGTATATATACAGCTTTGCCGCTAAGACTGAGTTGTGCAAATAGACAACTAGCGGTTGGTTTTTCTAAGTAAACAAAAGCCAGGGGAGGGGGCATGACACCTGATGTCCTACAAATAAGGAAAACAAAGATTCAGAAACTTGGAAGGAAATTCACAGGATGAGGAAGAGGAGGACAGGGAGCCGGAAAATGGGGGTGTAGGGGGGCCGAGGTGGGGGGAAGAACATCTTTCCTCAGAGACTTAGAAACTTTAGAGGAAAAATAAGAAATTGCCAGACTCCAACAGTAAGAGACCATTTCATGCAAAAACAACCAAAAAGCGGGGAGCGAGGGGACAAGTTGACATTTCCTTACTAGAATGAAAAATTAAAATAATTTCTAACTGATCTGGCCATAAAAGGACTGGCTTGGAAACTCTGGAGCACAGAAATTAATAGCATTAATTCCTGATTTCTAAAGAAGAAAATAAAGATGCCTCCTCTTTCCAGTATCTTTGCTACTGCCCTGCTTGTCTTTTTATTTCTTTTTTGTTGGTTTTGTTTTCTTTTTTCTTTTTCTTTTTTTTTTAAATATATTTTATTGATTTTTTTACAGAGAGGAAGGGAGAGGGATAGAGAGTTAGAAACATCAATGAGAGAGAAACATCGATCAGTTGCCTCTTGCACACCCCCTACTAGGGATATGCCTGCAACCAAGGCACGTGCCTTTGACTGGAATCGAACCCAGGATCCTTGAGTCCGCAGGCCGATGCTCTATCCACTGAGCCAAACCGGTTAGGGCTCCATTGATTTTTAGAGTGGGAGGGAGGGAGAGAGACCTATTACTGGTTGTCTCCAGTACATGCCTGACCCGGCTGGTGGTCAATTGAGCCTGAATCTAAGGTAGGTGCATGCCCTTGACCTGGAATGGAACCCGAGACCTTCCTATGCATAGGCCAACGCTCTAACCACTGAGAAACATCAGCCAGGGCCACTCGGTCTCTCTTAAGACTACTCAGCTCTGCCCTTGTAGTGTAAATAATGCATAAACAAGTGCCTGTGGCTATGCTCAATAAAACTTTAATTACAAAAATAGGTGGCAAACAGAGTTAATCCTCAGGCTGTAATTTGGCAACTGCTGTCCAATACCCCTTTTTACTGCTTCAATACGCTGAAGTATTTCTGCCTCATGTCTGTGACCTTTCATTACACAAGCTTATGTACAAATCTCTAAGGGCGATGCCAGTGGGAGCCCTGAGGAGACACTCTGGGCCTTCCACTCTCAA
>NW_006288972.1:70050-82324 GCF_000327345.1 Myotis davidii | reverse complement strand
CCAGTCCATCAGCACAGCCTCTGAGGCTGTATTATTCGTGGGTAAAGGAGGGGCTCTGGGCCAGGTGGCTTCAAGACCAGCTCTCCTGTGGGTCTGCTAAGCAATAAAACGTGCCTCACAGATTTCAGAGTCCCAGTGGAGGTGCAAGGCTGCTTGCCATGTTGGACTCCAGAACAGAATCTGTCACACTTTAATTCTACAGACCATAACCTGCTTTTCTACCCTTCAGAAATCCTTACAGCTCTATATTTACATATGTATTTTGGACAAACAGGAGTCACATGCTAACCTGACAAGCTTAGGGAAGGCCTGTGTAACTCAGAGACCTACAATAACCGCAAAGGATGATCTGAAATTAAAATTTTTTTAACTAAAAAGCAGTTTATGGTGGATAGTCACTCTGTAGAGACCACACATCTCCTCAATGCTATTGAGTTAACTGTTGACTGTTAACTCTCCTGCACCCACCTAAGTAAAAGAAGTATGTGTTTATCATTTTACTTTTTGTTCAATCCCAGAGGTTTCCCTGCTTTGCTTTCTCCCACCTCCCTACTCTATCAGCAATGGATTTCATGTAACCCACTTACCTCTCCTCTTTTGATTATAATGTACTAGTAGCCCGGTGCACAAAATTTGTGCACTCAAGGTGTGGGGGTGAGGGGGGGGGTCCCTCAGTTATTAAACATTTTACAGCAAAACACTGACCACATTGGTGGTGGTGGTGGTCTTGTCAGAATGTGTTATATTATGCAGATGAAAATCTATTTAAACAGATTTGATGTAGATATTTTCAAAGATGGAAAAATTGTCCCTGTCAACTATTTCAGTTGATTCATATCTTCAGTAAGTGTTGGCTGGTCCGTCTCCTGGGCTGCAGCCAGCCCCAGGCACTGGCGCCAGGACCAAAGTGGGGCGGCTTCTTCTGGGGGCTTCTTCTGTGCTTCCAGGGAGGATAGTCAGTTAAGTGTCATGCAAAAATAGGCATCCCCAATTACAGAAGCCGGGTGTGGGGCAGGGAAGCCGCAGCCGAGGAAGCTGGCTGAGGCTGCTTCCCTGCCCACGCACCTGGCTTCTGTGATCACCCCTGCACTGGGCTTCTGTGGTCACCCATTGCAGCAGCTGGGTGCGGGGCAGGGAAGCCGAGGCCGGGGACACTGGTGGCAGACGCTTCCCTGACCCGTACCTAGCTTCTGCGGTCACGGATCTCAGAAGCCAGGTGGGGGGCAGGGAAGCCCCAGCCGGATACACTGGGGGCGGCTGCTTCCCTGCCCTTGCTCCCGGCTTCTGTGATCGCCCCTGCACTGGGCTTCTGCGGTCACCAATCACAGAAGCCGGGTGCGGGGCAGAAAAGCCAGGACACTGGCGGCAGCCGCTTCCCTGCCCCTGCATCAGGCTTCTGCATCGCTGTCTGTGTCTGCTTCCCTGCCCCAACCCCCAGGCTTCTCTGATCACCCACTGGTGGCAGGGCAAAGGTGGCCTCCAGGGCCGACCTTTGCCCTGCTCCCTGGCCCTTGCCTGCGCCTGGGTTTCTGATCACTGTCTTCCATCTTTCCCCTTTCACCTTCCATCATTGCGAGTATGCAAATTAGCTGCCATCTTTGTCGCCCTGATTAGCCAATGGGAAGGGTAGCGGTCATATGCTAATTACCATGTTTCTCTTTTATTAGATAGGATAAGGTGCAAAACTGCCATTCTCCAGATCATTATCTCAAACTGTTGAGATTCTGCTTCCTGGCAATTCTCAACAGTTTGGCTTAAATAAACTCACAAAAATTCTTTACAGGTTTGAATCTTTCTTACATTAATAGTATCTATGTATAAAGAGAATGAAAAAGGTGAAAAACAAATTGCTCATATCATTTACAATGAAAATGAGGAATGACAATAGGCGTGTGTGTGTGTGTATGTGTGTGTGCTCGCAGGCAGAGAGCGAACCAACACTAATATAGCTGCAAGGAAGGGAGAGAGGGAGGGAGGGAGGGAGAAAGGAGAGAGAGAGAAGTGGGGAGAGGAAGGAAGATAAATTAGGGGGAAATCTTTTTTTTTTTAATATATTTTATTGATTTTTTACAGAGAGGAAAGGAGAGAGAGAGAGAGTTAGAAACATCGATGAGAGAGAAACATCGATCAGCCGCCTCCTGCACATCTCCCACTGGGGATGTGCCCGCAACCCAGGTACATGCCCTTGACCGGAATCGAACCTGGGACCCTTCAGTCCGCAAGCCAACGCTCTATCCACTGAGCCAAACCGGTTTTGGCTAGGGGGAAATCTTGTTCCATGTTTCACATAGTTCTATAAATCCCACGGGTCAAAGTTGCAGATACCTAAAGATAATCTCAGTAAGCAAAAAAATTCTTAAGTATATGAGAGTAATTTTCACTCTACACAGAATGTCATAAAAAGCAGTTTTGCCACTTGGGATATAAAGCAAATGTAATTCAATTTCGTCTTATTGGGACCTTGTTTCCTTGTCACAGATCAGCTCTCATGTAATTCCACATGTATCAGCACAGAGAAAGACTTTTCATGGCACACCTTTCTTAAGCAAAGAGAGACCACATCCTTGTTGTTTTAAAGTATTTGTTATTATTGTTTCTATTTAATCAGCCTTCACTGAATTAAGGGCACTGGGGTGAGGATGGTGAGGAAAGGAAGAGGGACTGGACAGTGGTCTAAGGAGAGACAAGTATGAGGGACAGGGCAGTGAGGGGCCCTGGGAGAGTGCACAGTGGTCTCCACAGGCCCTGAGCTACTCTGGAGGGACAACGCGGGTCCAGGCAGGGTCTCTGGCCACTCACTGAACCATGGCAGACGTGGTCTTCTCCTTGGAGGGAGAGGTCGGCACTGAATTCTCCCCCTGCCTCTCGCTTTCTTCCTCACCCTAAAACAGACAAGGGGGAGTCAACTCTTGGGGAGAAAAGGATGGGGCAGACGCAGCTTCACAGAACTTGAAATCAGGAAAAGGAGAGGAAGGGAAAGGTAACAGAGGAAGGGGTGCTGGACAAAGATCTAGGACACAAGGGAAGGGAAAGTGGGAGAATGAGAGTAAATGAGGGTACGGAGAGGTGAAGGGTCTAGTGATGAGTCACAGTGATGGGTCACGTTCCCCAGATAGCCAATGGCAAAGCTTAGCCCCGTGAAGAGCTTTAGGGAGGTGGAGCGTGACCTCTGAGAAGCAGTGTTCCCGGCCCCATGCTCCTCTCTGTGCCCAGGGCCTCACCAATGGGGACCACCCTGCCCCAGTGCCTCCCTAACAGCTCACCATGGGCTGGGAGCTCTGGCCACACAAGCTTCGAAGGCCCAGGCCCAGGGAAGCCAAGGATACAATGACCTGTAGGGTACAGACAGCCAGGAGCAGAATACGGATTCCTAGGAACAAGTTCTGGAGATAAAGGAAGAAAAAAGATTAGAATCAGGAGTCCACTTCTCTGATTCTGCTGAGTACCACCTAATCATCTCTTTCCCCCAAAGGAATCAGACTCTGCTCAACTAACTACTTCTTCCCACAAGAGCAGATTCCACCCCATTTGCTTGTCTGCCATGTGACCTTACCACTCACTATGAAGAAGTGCAGTCTATTTCTCTACCCCCTAGAAGAGTGGTTCTCAACTTTCTTAATTCCGTGACCCTTTAATACAGTTCTTCATGTTGTGGTGACCCCCAATTTCATTGTTACAAATTGAGCATAATTAAAGCATAGTGATTGACCACAAAAACAATATGTAATTATATACGTGTTTTCCGATGGTCTTAGGCGACCCCTGTGAAGGGTCGTTCGACCCCCAAAGGGGTCGTGACCCACAGGTTGAGAACCAATGCCCTAGGATGTGAAAGGACCTGTGATTGCTCTGACCAATAAAATACCTTAGAAATGACACTATGCCAATTATAGGGTAACCCTTAACTGGTCTGGCAACTTCCATTCCTACCTCTTGGAGTGCTCACTGTGAGATGCTCTGAGTTGGAACCTAGTTACCATACTATGAAGAAGCCCAAGCCACTGCAAGCTCTCTGCCTGACAGTCCCAGCTGAGCACCCAGCACATCCATGGGAGTGCACCAACATGGATGTCCAGCCCCATCCAGCCATTGGATGACTTCATTCCCCAACTGACATCTGACTGTGACTTCATGAGAAAACCCAAGTGAGGACTGCCCATCTGAGCTCACTCAACCCACAGACTGTGAGAAGTTGTAATTTAAGCCACTGCATTTGAGAGAGGTGTGTTATGCAGCAGCAGATAACTGGAACACCCACCCACCAGAAAAGACAGATGAGTGGCCCATGACACCCACTCCTAAATGTCTCCACTTTGCCTCTCATCTGCTTTGATTCAGCAAATATTCATGCCATGAGGGTCTGAGAAATGACTTTAGCTTAAGCTAAAACCTGAACCAAAGACCTGGGATGATGTCCAAGCTCAAAGAGGCTACATCTCTGCCCTCCAGTGCCCAGTTCCTTAGGATCAAATGGCTGTGATGGGTCCCTGTCAGATGGCACTCCCCGTTCTCACCTTCAGTAACTCCATAGAGATCTTACACCAATCCTCCCACCAATCTGAGTTTCGGTAGCTTCTCCGCCTCCATCTGTAATCAGTGGTTGTGGTGGGAGGGACTGGGCGATCACACAGGGAGCTCAAGAGGTCGTCACTTTCCCAAGTTATGCTCTTCACACAGAGGGCAGCGGCAGCCACGGCAGTGCCAATGCCAGCCAGGGTGAGCAGGCCTGACACCCGGCTCTAGAAGAGAGAGGTTCAGGATGCAGACTCTCTATTGATGGCAGAGCTGTGGGGTCCTGGCCTCAAAACTGTGTCCTCCCCAGCTTCCTGGCCCAGGAAACCCTTCCCAGCCCTCCAGGAAAAAACTCAGGATGGTGGGACCCAAAGGGGAGAGGAGCAGAAAACCAGAAGGGGGCAGGGGATAAGGTGAGGCAATGGGGGCCCGACTCACTGAAAGTATGCTCCGCTGCTTCTCATGGACGATGGTCCCAACTCCTGCTATAATAGCCTGAGGGAAAACACCAGAAAAGGCCTCCTAGTTACTCTCCTGAAATGATCTCTGACACCATCCTTCCCCCAACAGTTCCCACAACAGCCAGTTTGCAACATGATCCAAAGGACAGGCAAAGACACCTAGCAGATGGATCAGACTCCATACAACTGTCCCACCCTTCCCAACATTGCCTTAACGAGAAAAATGGAGAGTGGGAGGTTTTTGTTCACCCCCTAAGAAGCTTCCTCTTGGCGATGGGCATTCGGACTCGGGTTGTTGGTCTCTTCCCCAAAACCCTGACTCAGACCCAAAGGAATTTCTCTCCTGGCCCATAACCAGTTGCCTCCCACTGAGCTCACAATAGCTTTCTTACTCACCACAGACCCTGTCCAGAAAGCACAGCCTGAGCCACGCAGCTCAGTCCAGGGCCCAAAGTACAGAAACACTCCAAAGGCACAGCTCACAGCCCCCAGCAATATCTGGGTCACCTGCAAGACAGGAAAAAAGTCAGACCCCTTCCAATGAGCCCATGTACCCAAGAGCAGCCACCCAACTCCTACTAGGTGCCTTTTCTCTCCTTTTCCTGTCCTGACCTCTCTGTAGCTCTGATTCTGGAAGATTCTGTTCCCTTAACATCCATGAGGCAGCATGTCCTGGTTCTCCCCAAACCCTCTGACATGCCAGGCTTTTGTCCTTCATTTCTTTTTCCTAAACACCACACTTCGTCATCCCACCTGATGGTTCTCCCTTGGGAATTCCATAATCCTGTCTAGGGCTGCAAAGACCCCCCTGCAAGAAAGGAGTGTCGTTGGCTCACAGATTATAGGGGTCAGCTCATTCAGGTCCCCTCATCTTTTGCTGCCAAAGGCACCATCACAGACCATGGTTAAGCAAGGCGGTGGTGCAGAGCTATTTCCACCTAGCAGGGAACGCCATAGTGGGCAGTCTGTGCTCCCCAGCTGCCCTCTGGGCTGGCAGAGACCTGTCAGGCCTACACCATGGTCTGATGCCTCCCTCTGCCCAATCCTACTCCCTCTCTTTTTGTTTCATAGGTGGTTGGACCCCAATAAACCTATGCACACCTAACTCCGAGTCATGTCTGCTTCCTGGAGAACCCAATTATCACAGCATCTTGGACATTACTGCCTGCATGCCCTGCCAATATCTCGGAACTGTCATATCCGAATCCCACACCCCACTCACACTCCCAATGCCTGCCTCTCCTGACTTCCAGGGCTCTAACCTCCTGGTCACCCACATTCCACGCCTCAACATGTTCTTAGACTCCTCTCCTCCCTTGTAACCCAAGCCTCTTCACTCCTAAGTCGTGGAGATCCCATCCACAAAGGATTTGGGCTCTGCCCTTTCCTCGTCATTGCTGCCATGACCACACCGATGCAGACCTTCCACACTCCTTGCCTGGACAGCTCCTGGCTGTGAGGCAGCCTAAAGCCCAGGTCCCTGCTCAGAATCCACCCACAGCCCTTCCGCTATCGAAGCTGATTCAGGATGGGCAACTCACTGTCACTTGGGCTCTCAGCCTGTGGTCTACATTCTCAGTTGAACCATTCTCTTTACTCTGCCAGAACTTGCCCTGTGCACTCCGCTTCTTTGCTCTGGCCATTCTCTTCACCTACGGTTCCTTTTCTTCCTCTATCTGTCTAAACCCACTTCTTCTCCATTCAAGGTCTAGGTCAGGTGCCAACTCCTGCAGAACATCTCCCTGCCTCCCAAGGACATTGCCTGCTCTACCTTTAATTCTAGGCATTTCTGTAGTTGTCTGATCCTTTGGTGGGTGCTGAGCACTTGCAAGTTGAATAGCCCTGGGATTCTCTCCCAAATTGCCTATCACTTGGCTTTACCTGCAGGCCTCAGCCCATAGAGTTTCAATCACCCTAGCTGGTTTGGCTCAGTAGATAGAGCGTCAGCCTGCAGACTGAAAGGTCCCAGGTTCGATTCTGGTCAAGGGCATGTACCTTGGTTGCGGCACATCCCCAGTAGGAGGTGTACAGGAGGCAGCTGATTGATGTTTCTCTCCCATTGATGTTTCTAACTCTCTATCCCTCTCCCTTCCTCTCTGTAAAAAAATCAATAATATATATTGTTAAAAAAAATTAAAAATAAAATGAACACCTTCAGGGATCTTCCCCCAGCCCCCACTCCCACCTCTGGCTGGGACTGCCTCACTGCACCAAAGAAGAGTTCCTTCATTCCATCCAAGTCTCCATGGAGAAACTTCCAAACCTTCTTTACCCAAACAAGTTGGGATACAAATAGTAAGGCCTCATGGGAACTCGACCCACTTTCCTTTTTTGCATCCTATTGAAGAAGGAGAGTTACCGTCCTTGTCACCTGGCTTGCCCACCTCTCCAGCTCACTCTTACCCCTCCTGCCAGTGGCCCATAGTTTATTCTGGTCGTGGGAGGGCTAGTGTCCCAAGAGCCAATGAAGAACTCCTTCAGGGAGCCCCCAACTTTTAGCAGTTGTGTCAAAAACGATTCCTGGTGGATGTGGATATTGATGTGGGTGGGCTGGGACAGTATAGAATCCACGTCGACTCCATTCACAGTCACCATGCTTTGAGCCATCCTGCCTGTTGGGGAGAAGATGTATAGAAATCAGGTCTGGGAACTGGGTGAGATAACAAGGAATACACTTCATGAAGAAAAGTAGAGAAAACAGCCTCTTTATCAAGATCCCAAGGGTCTTTCCAGTGCTAGTATCAATGTCACAGTGACCTTGATCTGAGCTGCAAACACAAATTGCTTTGGGAGCTCTGCACACATTTTCCTGGGCCTCTTCCCAGAATGGCCTAACATAGTTTGTCTGGGTCTTTGGTTGGACAAAGAAAGGAATCTGTATTATTTATTTCAGTGAGTTAGTATGTGCAGCTGAGCCTTGACCAACCAGGGTTTGAACTGCATGAGTCCACCTATACTCGGAATTTTTTTTTCAATTAACCCTGTAAATGTATTTTCTGTCCCTTATGATTCTCTTAATAACATTTCCTTTTCTTTAGCTTACTTTTTTGTAAAAATAGAGCATATATAATACATGTAGTATACAAAATATGTGTTCATCGACTGCTTCTATTATTGGTAAGGTTTCTGGTCAATATTATGCTCTTAGTTAAATTTGGGGGAGTCAAAAATTATATGTGGATTTTCAATTGCACCAGAGATCAGTGCTCCTACCCCCCACTTTGTTTGAGAGTCAACTGTGTTTTTACACATAATAGTTTCATATGGTTAAAAATTTCAAAAGACATGAAAGGGAACACCTTTAAGACTCTCTCTCCCTTCTTTCTCTCACAGCCACCTAGTTGCCTTCCAGATAGCATTTTCCTACACTGACATTTTTTGCATATAAAAGCATGTAAAAATATCCTTTCCCCACAAAGGGCAGGATACTGCACGCACTATACTGCACAATGATTTGTTCCCAGAACCAATTCAAAATAATCCTGCATCCGTCTACAAAATTCTTCTTCACTCATTTGTATAGCTGCATAGCATCCCATTGTCTGAATGCATCATAATTTTTTAAGTACTCCCCTATAGATAGCCATTTATTTTTTTTCTCACAAGTAACGTGGAATTGGCAGGTCAATGGGAACATGCATGCAATCCCATGCAGAAACAAAGTCAAGAGTGTTCACTGCCCCTGCCCATGGCCAGCAGAAGGTGTCAGCAAACCACTGAATCTTTTTCCACTGTATAGCAGGAAAATTACATTGCATTGTATATTTTAGTCATTTTTATAAAACACTCCCTTCTAAATGTATACATCAACTACTCTTGACAAATTTGTACATTTGTTAAACCACAACTACAATAAAAATATAGAACATTTCTATGTTGCAAAAGTTGCCTAATGTCCCCTCTCCAGTCAACCCCCAACCCCTGGCCCCAGGCAACCTCTGAGCTGCTTTCTGTGACTAATCTGTGGTTATCTTGTGATGAATGAGGTTTGTCATCTCTTCATATGTTTAAGAGCCATTTTCATTCTTCTGTTGTGAGTGCTCCATTCATACCCTGTTTCCTCCTCAGTTTACTTTTCTTTTGTCTGTATGGGAGTTTTATTGTGTGTTCAAAAAAATTACCATCTGTGACATGAGTTACAAATATTTCTTTACAATCTGTGATTTATTTTTGGACCTTGTTTATATTTTCATGCAATCAAAGTTTTCCATCTTTTTTGGGAGATGCATCATACTTAAAAAGAACATCCCGTTTCAAGATGATAAAGGAATTCTTTTGTGTGTGTTTTCTAAGTGGTTTTAGGCTTTCAGTGATGTTGATCAATCAGGACTTTTTCTTGTCAGTTGGAAGACATGGGTTGGGTTTCTTTTTTCAGATGGTTAACATCTGAAGGGTATGTTCTGTCCGTGGAATCTTTTTTCCATTGATTTAAATGCTTCCCTGAGAGCTCACTTTCGGTTTCCACCAGAGGCTGCATTTCCCTGTTTTGCAAGCTGTTCTTCAGAATAAAGTTTCTCCTTTCACCACACCCCAGGTTGAGGACACCTGCTTCTACTGGATTTGTTGCCGTGTCTTTTTGTTGACAAAGTGATGGGCACTCAGTTGCCTCTAACCCGCTGTTGTAATGAACATCTTTGTGCCTGTCTCTGTGTGAACCTGGACTCAAGTTTCTCTGGAATGGATTAGTAAATCATATTCATTCCCGTTTTCTCTATGTCCAGTCTGGATCAATTGCCCACCAATTCATGTAGCTTCTCATTAGCATCAAGAAGTCCTTTCTGCTATTTGGGAGACTTCTGTTCAAGACGGTGGCATATGTAAAGGCTGCACTCGCCTCCTCCCATGTTCACACCAAAGTTACAACTAAACTACAGAGCAACCATCATTCAGAACCGCCTGAAGTCTAGCTGAATGGAAACCCTATAATAAGAATGTACAGAGAAGCCACATTGAGACTAGTAGGAGGGGCAGAGACACAGATGGGCTGGTCCCATACCCTCCTGTTTAAAATCCAGAGGGATATCTCAGCTGTGGAGGTTCCCTCTGAGGAGTGAGGGGTCCCAGCCCCACATCAGGACCCCAATCTCAGGGTTCCAGTGCTGGGAAGAGAAGTCCCCATAACTTCTGGCTGTAAAAACCAGCAGGGATTGGGACTAAGGGAGATGGAAGCTGCTGAAGCACCAGGCAGTTCTTTTTTTTTAAAATATATTTTATTGATTTTTTTACAGAAAGGAGGGGAAAGGGATAGAGAGTCAGAAACATCGATGAGAGAGAAACATCCATCAGCTGCCTCCTGCACACTCCCCACTGGGGATGTGCCCACAACCAAGGTACATGCCCTTGACCAGAATCGAACCTGGAACCCTTCAGTCTGCAGACCGACACTCTATCCACTGAGCCAAACCGGTTCGGGCCAAGCAGTTCTTCTTAAAGGACCCATGCATAGACTTACTCTGATTCACTCTGAGCTCCAGTGCTGGGGCAGCAGCTCAAAAAGTGAGGGAAATATAGGGAGGAAGTGAATTATCTGGCTTCAGGACAAGGGCTAAAGGGGCAGCTGTCTCCCAGACAGAAGTGCTGAGGTCATTGTTCCTTTACTGAGACCCCCACCCACAGAGCCAGCAAGTGGGCACCATATCTGAGTCTCTATCAACCTGGTTCATGCTGTTTGCCACATCCTGGTGATTCCCTGAGACCCCACCCAACTTGAATGACCAAGCATGCCCTGTATCTCTTACTAAGCAAACCCAAGCCTGGCACT
This sequence comes from Myotis davidii, assembly GCF_000327345.1. Taxonomy (NCBI): domain Eukaryota; kingdom Metazoa; phylum Chordata; class Mammalia; order Chiroptera; family Vespertilionidae; genus Myotis; species Myotis davidii. Next base: position 71,590 of record NW_006288972.1, on the reverse strand, counting down.
AGTGGCAGCCAGCCTTGGTTCATAGCTTAGCCTCTCCCAGGTACCTCCAATCTCAGCAAAAGCAGCAACTACCTGTAGGTCACTCTGTAGCTCATACCAGGTGGCCCTGGGCAGGGCACAGGCAGCCACTGACCTTGCCTGAACCAGAGCCCCTCCCAAGAGGCCCCAGAACCAACAAACCTGGTGGCCAGCTCAGACCACACTAGAGCACCACACAACCACCTCCACAAATGACACACCAAGAGGGAGGACTTTGCAGGCACCAGAGGCTCACTAACGTAAATCCTGCTGCATGATGTCAGCCGCTGCACAACAGCAACTCAGCTATAGTCACAGTCAGTGCTCACACTCCATCAGAGTGAGAGTCAATCCCTCCCATTGACATGCCAACAGCAATAAAGGCTCAACTACAATAGGAGGGCACACCCAGCCCACACAAGGTAATATTCCTGGAGCACCTGGATCAAGTGACCAGGTAGACTGCCCAACTAGACCCTACAGGACACCTATTACATAAGGCCACTCTACCAACACTGACAGACATAGCAGCTCTACCTAATACATAGAAACAAACACAGGGAGGCAGTCAAGATGAGGACACAAAGAAACATGTTCCAAATGAAAGAACAGGAAAAAACTTCAGAAAAATAACTAAACAAAATGGAGACAAGCAAGTTACCAGATACAAAGTTCAAAATACTGTTTACAGTGATGTTCAATGAACTTAGTGAGAACTTTAACAAAGTTTAACATAAAAAAGGAGATAGAAAACATAAAAAAGAATGAGTAAGAAATGAAAGATATAATAATTGTAATGAAGAATATGTTTGCCCTAACCGGTTTGGCTCAGTGGATAGAGCATCAGCCTGTGGACTCAGGGGTCCCAGGTTCAATTCCAGTCAAGGGCATGTACCTTGGTTGTGGGCACATACCCAGTAGGGAGTGTGCAGGAGGCAGCTGATCAATGTTTCTCTCTCATCGATGTTTCTAACCCTCTATCCCTCTCCCTTACTCTCTAAAAATAAAAATAAAATTTAAAAAAAAGAATATGTTACAGGGAATCAACAGTATATAAGATGAAGCAGAGGATCAAATCATTGATTTGGAAGACAAGGTATCAGGAAACACCCAATCAGAACATCAAAAAGAAAAAAGAATTTTTTTAAAATGAGGATAGTTTAAAGGACCTGTGAACAACATCAAGTATAACAACATTCATATCATAGGGAAAAGAGAGAGCAATGGATTGAGAACATATTTGAAGAAATAATGACAAAAAAACTTCCTTAACTTAGCCCTAGCTGTTTTGGCTCAGTGCATAAAGTGTCGGCTTATGGACTGGAGGGTCCCAGGTTCGATTCTGGTTGGGGACACATGCCAGGGTTCAGGGCTTGATCCCCAATGGTGGACATGCAGGAGGCAGCCAATCAATAATTCTCTTTCATCATTGATGTTTGATCTCTCTTTACCTCTCCCTTCCTTTCTGAAATCAATACAAATATTTAAAAAAAAAAAACTTCCCTAACTTGGTAAAAGAAAT
>NW_006288972.1:52749-69967 GCF_000327345.1 Myotis davidii | reverse complement strand
GAAAAAGCTTCAGGAGTTAATCACCACCAAACCAGTATTACAAGAAATCTTAAAGGAACTAAAGAAGAAGCAAAAAGATTAAAAAATATGAATAATAAAATGGCAATAACTACATACCTATTAGTAATTACTTTAAATGTAAATAGAGTAAATGTCCTAATAAAAAAACATAGGATGGTTGAATGGTTAAGAAAACAAGACCATACATATGCTGCCTACAAGATACACACTTCAGATTGAAAGACACACACAAACTAAAAGTAAAGGGATGAAAAAAGATATTTCATGCAAATGGCAATTTTAAAAAGCTGGAGCAGTAATACCTACAAAGTCTATAACAAAGGCTATCACAAGAAACAAAGAAAGATTCAATAATTCCCCTCCTGGATATTTACCCAAAGAAACCCAAAACACTAATTTGAAAAGACATATGCATTCCTATGTTCGTTGTGGCATTATTTATAATAGCCAAGATATGAAAGCAATCTAAGTGTCCATGGATAGACAAATGGATAAAGAAGAGATGGTACATATACACAATGGAATATTACTCAGCAATCCTATATAATAATCCTATATAATAAAAGGGTAATATGCTAATTAGATAGGTCAGAAGTCATTCCAGGCCTCCTTCCATCCTTCTGGACCAAGCCAGGGCTGCAGCCACCCACCCACCCTCCCAAGGCTGTGAAGGAAGGAGGGAAAGACGGACCCCAGTCAGACAGCCACCTGCCCACCCAAGGCTGCGGGGGAAGGAGGGACAGCCCCAGGCCCAGGCAGCCACCTGTGATTAGGGGAGATCAGGAAGGCAGGAAAAGTGGTTAGGGGCAATCAGGAAGGCAGGCAGGGGAGCTGTTAGGAGCCAGGGGTCCTGGATTTCGAGAGAGTGCAGGCCAGGCTGAGGGGACCACCCCCTCCCCCATGCACAAATTTCATGCACCCAGCCTCTAGTAAAAAGAATAATGAAATTTTGTCATCTACAACAACATGGAGCAACCTAGAGGGTACTGTGCTAAGTAAAATAAGTCAGACAGAGAAAAACAAATGCTATATTATATCATGTATATGTAGAATCTAAAAAAACTAAATCAATAAACAAACAAAACAGAAACAAACTCATAGATACAGAGAACATTTTTTTTAAAATATATTTTTTATTGATTTTTTACAGAGAGGAAGGGAGAGAGAGAGAGAGTTAGAAACATCGATGAGAGAGAAACATCGATCAGCAGCCTCCTGCACATCTCCCACTGGGGATGTGTCCGCAACCCGGGTACATGCCCTTGACCGGAATCGAATCTGGGACCTTTCAGTCCGCAGGCTGACGCTCTATCCACTGAGCCAAACCGGTTTCAGCCAGAGAACATTTTGATGGTTGCTAGATGGGAAAGGGGCAGGGGAAAAGAGTGAAAAACTGGAAGGGATTAAGATATGCAAATTGCCAGCTATAAAAACAGTCACAGGGATGTAAAATACATCATAGTGAATAGAGTCAATAATATTGTAATAGCCTGGTAGGCGTGGCTCAGTGGTTAAGGGTCTGCCCATGAATCAGGAGGTCATGGTTTAATTCCAGGTTAGGACACATGCCCGGGTTTCAGGCTCGATTCTCCTAGGGCATGCAGGGGGCAGACAATTGATGTTTCTTTCTCATTGATGTTCCTATAATCAATTTAAAATTTTTTAAGGTGAAATTTAAAAATAATAATCCCATTATAATAACTACATATGGTGTCAGGTGGATACTAGACCTATTGGGGTGATCATTTCATAAATTATATAAATGTCTAATCACTATATTGTAAACCTAATATAATATAGGTCAACTGTAGTTGAAAAATAAAAATTATTTTTAAAAAATAAAATAAAAATGCTCCCTGAACAAAAATGAAATTGTCATAGGAATTCAGGTTTATTCTAATCTTGATATTCTACCCATTGGTGTGTCTGATGAGTCATGCACCATGGCCAAAATTTTAATTATGACTATTGAGTTTAATATTTGGTTGAGCTATTTCAACAACAACCACCCCCCATATTATTTTTTCCACAGCCATTTTTGCCAGATTACATTATGTCTAATCATATGCACGTTGGAATCAACTTGCCTAGTTCCAGCGGTTATCACTCTGTGGGTGATTCTAGCAGACATAGCAGACATCCTACCTAAGTCTCACTGTTTCTATCATGACATTATTCAGCAGCAGCAATCACAGCAATCCTAAAGTCTTCCCATTTGTATTTATGTGCTTTTGAAAGCAGGTCCACTCTCGCCTACCTGGCCTCCTTTAAAGTATAAAGTACAGGTGGTTGACAATTCTGCAGACACACAAGGAGCTTCCAACTTTTTCACAGACACACGCAAGGAAGTCCATCCCGGATTCCAACAACTTGCCTGCAGGCCCGGGTGTCAGCATCATGTCTCAGCCTTGAATATGCCTCAGCTCCAGCTCCCTCTGAACCCCCTGGGTACCCCACCCCACTCCAACTCCTAGATCAGCCTAGCCCCCTGCTCTTCCTCCAAACCAGGCCAGCCCCATGAAGATTCCCCACCCACACCAGCCTGACTCTAGACTATGGGCTCTTCCCTGCTGCTAGCTCCCCCCTGGAGCTGGGGAGAGGGGACCAGGATCCCCTGGAGCAGAAGAGAGAGGACCAGGCCACATCCTGGGCCCTCCACTTTGGGCTCCACTCTGGAGGAATCTTTCACCGCCCAACCGCCTGAGCCTCAGCCACCCCACCCAGAATAAAGGCTTGAGACACTGGCATATACCAGGCACAGCCCCCTCCCTCCCAGCCAATGCTATGGGAACCAGGAATGGGGAGAGAATGGCATCCTGTGAAACAAAAAAGGGCTTTAGAGATTGGTCTAGGGGACTCAGAGAGAGACAGAGATCCTGCAGTGAGAGGCCACCTGGGCTGTAAGGGCCCTACTCACCTGCTGTCCCCTAGGAGTCGGCACCCCACAGAGCAGGGCTGGGAGAGGCTGGCCTGGACTTGAAGACCTGCTTTCGTGGGAGGGAGAAGAGCTGACAGAAGGGGGAGAGGAGGTAGGGTCTGACCTTCAGCGTCACAACTTCCCAGAAAACAGCTGGGGCAGGGGCCCTTCTTGGGGGGGCTTCTGACTTGAGCAGATAATCAGGCAGCTAGAGACGGCAGAGCACACACAGACACACACATACACAAACACACTCGCACAGTGGTACCTACCCAGACTGCACACACACTGGGGCGAACACACCCACAGCACAGGCAAAGCCATCTGGCTCCTGTTGATCCACTCAACCCTGGAAAACCCCAGAGGGGCCCCTTTGTCCCAGCTGGATGCTAGGAAACTGCTTGTTAAAGCCCAACCACCCACTTCCTGCCACTCCTTCTTGCCAGCTCGGCTCATCACCTTCCTCTCCCTCAGCCTGGTCTCCGTGCTCAGCTCCTCCAGGCCTCCCTGCTCCACTAGCCTCCGATTCCTGGGGAGCTTAGGTGAGGCAACCCCCAGCCCCGGCCCTTTCCCACAGACCTGCTCACAGGACCCCTCTCAGGGGAACTCATCCTGCTGCCCCTCACAGCCTCTGCAGCCTCATCCCGGAGAATTTGTTGGGAGGGAGGGAGGGAGGAAAGGAGGGAGGGAGGGAAGGAGGGAGAGATCAACAATGACATAGAGAATGTGACTCCAGGAAGGTGGCAAGTGTGGATGTCACCTGTGTCCCTGTTTGATGCCAAGTCAGTCTGCCCTTTTAACTCCACCTTCACCCACAATGCAGTCCTTCCCGGGGGTGGAGGAGTTTCACCAGGCCCCACAGGGCTAGCTGAGTGGCCACTGGTGGAGAGGGTGGTCTTGAGGGGCTGAGGGGTGTCCCCAGGCCCAGCTGCAGCAGCAGAAGCTCAACAGGCAGCAAGGACTGGGGTTCTGTCCTATAGCCTGAAGGCCTAGGAAAAGGCTGAGAGAGGAGCCGGAGTGGAGGCTGCAATGGCGCCAAAGGAGCAGAGAGGGGAGAGGTGAGGGAGGCAGGCACTGCTTGGTCCAGAACCTGAGGCTGTAGGAGGAAGACAGGAGACAGAGCATATCGGAGATGAAGGGGGAGGTTCCAGGGGCTGCCCTGCCACAACACCCCTCACCCCTGGAGAGGGGCCCAGGAAGGCTGTTCCGGGACCAGGGGCCTCCGCCAGTCCCCAACTCCAGTGGAATCTGTGAAAACCTGCCAACTTTTCCTCCAGGCAGATGTCCAAGACCATGGGGACAGCAGAAGGGGGTGAGGTGGCCCCTGGGGCCCCCAAGCCCACCCACATCGACGTGCACATCCACCAGGAGCCTGTACTGAACCTGAGCTGCCTGCAGTGGCCTTCTGCCCGCAACACCATCCCCTGGACCCCAGGACACAAACGGCTGCTCGTGGCCTCCTGGGTGAGCAGGGCTGCTGCGGGGGTGGGGGGACCCAGGCCTCCATATCAGAAAAGGAGAGGCGCCCCCCTCTCGCCACGCTCACTCTCTGCCAGCCTCAATCTGAATAGGACTTCGAGTCTGTTGTATCTAATGCCTAGAAAATCCTTCCCCTGTGCTCTGTTTCTGGCTTTCTTCATCACTAACTGGCCTTCCTGGTGAAAACTGTAGGTAGAGTACACTGTGGGCTAGAGAGCTGACCACTGAAAGTCCCAGCCTGTGGAACCCTGATCCCAGCCTCTCTCCTGGGCTGGACGCAGCATGGCGGGTACCCCTCCCTCTGCCTCCTGTCCCTCCCCCACCTCTCTTCCTCTACCTTCCTCTCTTTCTCTTGTATGGGGTTCTCACAGTGAACACCTGGAACAGCAGGTCCTTAAAGCTTCTGTGAGATTTGAAGGCCAGGTTCTCAAGCTCTTCATCTTTCAGGTGGTGCAGGTCGTGCTGGGGCTGATGAGTGGGGTCCTGGGAGGACTTGGCTGCATCACATTCCATGAAAATTACCCGTATTCCATGGCCAGATGGGTCGCTGGCATCTGGACAGGGGTTGTGGTGAGTAGGGCCAGAGGATGGTGGGCGGGTCGGTGGACCTGTCGGAAGGGACTGCCCAACACCATCAATACGGCCACCATCAATGTGGTACTGCGGAATGTTGGCAACCCAAAAGACCCTAAGTTCTCGAGGCCGATCCCTGTTTCTACAGACGAGAAAAGAAACAGTCCAGCCGGTATGGCTCAGTGTTTGAGTGTCGACCTATGAATCAGGAGGTCATGGTTTGATTCTTAATCCAGGCACATGCCCAGGTTGCAGACTTGATCCCCAGTGTGGGACTTGCAGGAGGCAACCAATCAATGACTCTCTCATCATTGATGTTTCTATCTCTCTCTCTCTCCTTCTCCCTTCCTCTCTGAAATCAATAATTTTTTTAAAAAAAAATTTTTTTTAAAGAGCCAAGGAAAGTAGTGGCATAAGTCAGCTGTCCCAGATCCCTGCCCAGGGCATCCCCCACCAAGCTGGCCACCTCTCCCCACTTTCAACAGCAAATATAAACTGAAAAAGGAGCCAGAGCTGGGGCTGTGATGATCTAGGCCCCAGCTGATCTTGTCACTTGCATAGATATGGGGAGGCATACTGTGCTGCGTGGTGTAGGCCCACAAAGAAGGGGCACCTCCTAGTCCTTTCACACTGCCCTCTGCAGGTTCTGTACCACAAGGACCATGTGGGTGTCATTGAAGGACAACGGCCAATGTAAACAGATGGGAGGGGGTGCGATCTGCAGTGGCAGCTTGGTGGGCAGGTCATGGTGGGATTGAAGCCCTTTGGCAAACTCACACACACTCACAGAATAACAGCAAAATGTATTTATTGAAAGAGGGACCAAAGTCATCATCTACCCAACGGATGGACCAGACTTCCTGTTCTGTGAACTCAGGAGCAGAGCAATGTGGGGACAGGCGCCAACCTGAGGAGGGCAGACTCATCCTGAACTGAGAGCTTCTCCAATAGCCCTGGTCTTCCACCTGAACTTGCAGAAAGCCCCTGGTGTGGCTTAAAAAGAGAAAGGCTTTGGAGAAAGAAGAGAGGGTTCACACCTGGCTTGACCACTAGTACCTTTAATGTCGCCAAAACAGAGGGTCCCACAGCCTGAGGCGTTATCCAGCCCTCCACACCCTCACTGCTACTTTCCCGCACAAACTTAACTCAAAACTCCCAGCCCACATATGTTCTGGGGCAGGGCCAGCTCTACCTGTGAGAGTTACAGAGGGACAGAGACACAGGCAGCTAGAAGGGCTTATGTGTCCCATCTTTCCGCAGGCTATGCTGGCTGGAGTCGTATGCTTCATTTACGAGAAATGGGGTGGCACCTGCTGGGTGAGTTTGGGGAAGGGCAGAAGCTGGAGGCCACCCCAAATCTCCCTCTCGCCCCTTTGAACCCCCTCCCCCTCATTGGTCCCCAAGGGAGACTGAATCAAGAGGTCTCCTGTCTCCTCTTCATCCCAGGCCCTGCTGAGGACCCTGCTCACCCTGGCAGCTTTCGCCACAGCCATTGCAGCCACCTACACTGGGGCTTATTATTTCCAGGAATTAAGCAATGAGTTCCATCAGGCATTGTGTACTAGCCCCCCCTCCTGGGAGCCTACCCGTCCCCCCTGGGAGCCTACCCGCCCCACCAGCTCTCCTGAAGAAGCCAACAGGCAGCACCTGTGCCTGTCCTACTTGAGCCAGGTCAAGGTAGGTGGGCAAGGGAGAGGAGCAGCACAGACAATGCTTCTATAGCAGTGATGGCGAACCTTTTGAGCTTGGCGTGTCGGCATTTTGAAAAACCCTAACTTAACTCTGGGGCCATGTCACATATAAAAATTTTTTTAATATTTGCACCATAGTAAAACAAAGACTTATATTTTTTATATTTATTTTATATATTTAAATGCCATTTAACAAAGAAAAATCAACCAAAAAAATGAGTTTGCATGTCATAGGTTCGCCATCACTGTTCTATAGCAACAAGAAGACTGTCCATCCAAAACAGTGTCACCTCTTCTGCACCAAGCTTGACTACTGTCACCACAGATGATGGCGTTGAACAAACAGAAACAGTTCCTGCGGTTGTGGATATCACGCCTAGTGGGAACACAAACACTGAAACAACAATAAGTGAATCAATATCGCCAGTGTGTGCGGTGGTGCAAAGGCATGAATGCACCTTTTCCCTGGGTCTGGTCATGTTCGGGGCAGCTGGGAAAACAAATCATAGACTGAGCCTCTCCCTGTTCAGATGAGGATGCTGAGGCTCAAGGAGAGGGACTCTGGGTGCTCTTGTACACTAGACCTGTTGACCTCGCCACACACAGCGCTCCTTCTTCAGTCCCCTCCAGCCCCTACAGACTTGGGATGACAGGGTGAAGGGTGACTGTGTGTCAGTGATGAGGCTGAGGACAGGTCACAGATGGTCGCTCTGGTGCCTGCAGCTTTGCTCCTCTGTTCGCAGGCCCTGTCCATGGGCCTTAGGGCCATGCTGTTGAGTATCTGGGTTCTGCTGCTTCTGACTTCTCTGACCCCCATGTTTCTGTACTGCTGGAGAAGAAGACTCCAACCCAAGGAGGTGAGTCCCTAGCATATGTGTCTGTGTGTTTGGGGCAGGAGGCTATGCAGCTAGGAGATAGAATGGAGAGAAAAGGCCCCGTGAAAGTGAGTCCCAAGAACATCGTGCCTGTCTTTCTACCCCAGTGGTGGCCCAGCCCAGAGAGACACTGTCCCTGACCACATAGCCCCCAGGCCAAAGACCCCAGGAAGCCAGGGAAGTTCATATCCATGGTGGGACTTTGGGGCTCTTTGCATTTGGTACCATGAGGATGAGGATGGATCTGGTTGGCTCCAGAACTAAGCTGCCTTCGAGGAGAGAATTTGTGCTTCCTCTCCCCCTCTGGGTTGGCTCTCTTCCTCCTCCTCCTCCTCCTCCTCCTCCTCCTCCACTTCCTCCTCCTCATCATCATCATCTTCCTCTTCCTCCCTTAGGAAAAAGACCAGAAGCCACTGCTGGGAGCAAGTAAAATCTATCCCTGCCTCTCCTGAGTACTCATGCCTGGAGCTCCTTCTGCACCCATGTCCCTGCATCTGACTCCTGGAATAAGAGCCAGACCAAGGAAATGAGACCCTCCAGTGGCCCCAGTTGTCCTGCCCCACAGCCATGGCCACAGCCACAGCCCTGCTCCACAAACCCTCACAGTGCTTCTCACCCATTTCTTTTACACCTCCACCATCCTGCCCCACTTCATGTCCCCTCTTGAGCAGTGATAATAATAAACTCTTACGTTGTTGCTCCCAGCTTCTCGCTTAGTTATTCCAGTGAATTTCCCTTGGTTGGGGAGGCAGTGGAGAATGAGCCAAGAGTGAACCCATTCCCAGCGTCTAGAGTTGCTGGCCCACTGTATTTTTATAAACGTCGTCCATGTACTATTTACAAGAAACATGTCTACAACAAGGATACAGAAAGATTGAGCGTAAGAGGATGGAAAACATTTATAACAAATAAATTGGTACAGCTCTGTTAAAATCAGACGTTAAGGCAAACAGCATTTCTAGAGATAAAGTGATCAGTCTTGCCGGCATTCTCTCCTTCTTTCTTCCAATTCATTCCTTCCCTCCTGGGACCAGGACCCCATCACTCCAGCTGGAGGAGCCAGATTATGACCAGGAGGATAAGTCAGAGCCATGGTGCAAGAGGAAGACCCAAGGAGCCTGGCCTTCTATAGCACAACAGAACATGCCCACCTTTGGCTTACCTTTGAATATCTTTATATGAGATAAAGTAATTCCTCGCTGATTTTTTAAAAAGGAAAAATTTTTCTTTTTAAACCATTTATAATGGAAAAAAACAATAGGGATAAAGTTAGCTAGGACTAAATCTAGACAGTCAAGTCATTAATAAAACCATAAGATATTGTTGGAAAATATTTATGAATATCTAAATAAATGGAAATATATGCACCTGTCTATGAAAGGGAAGACTCAGTTTTGTAAAGACGTCATCACCTTCCACATTTATACCTAAATTCAATGTGATTCCAATCAAAATCTCAGAAGAATTTTCTTAGTAACTTATTAGTCAATTCTCACATTGATACAGAATCAAAAGACCAAGAACAGCAACCTTTAGTTTGTTCTTTGTATCCATGAATCTGTTTTTGTTATTTTCTTTGTTTTGTTCTTTAGATTTCACATATGAGTGAAATTATATGGTATTTGTCTTTCTCTGTCTGATTTATTTCACTTAGCATAATACCCTCTAGATCCATCCATGTTGTGCAAATGGTAAGATTTCATTCTTTTTATAGCTGAGTAATATTCCATTGTATATAGTGCTACCTCTTCTTTATCCAATCATCCATTGATGGGCATTTGGTTTGCTTAAAAAACTTGGCTATCTTATATAATAAAGAGGTAATATGAAAATTGACCATCATGCCCTCACACAATATGGCCACCCCCATGTGGTCACAAGATGGCCGCCCCCATGTGGTTATCAGGGGAGGGCAGTTGGTGGTGACCAGGCTGGCAGGGGAGGGAAGTTAGGGGCAATTGGGCCAGCAGGGGAGCAGTTAGGCATCAATCAGGCTGGCAGGAGAAGTGTTAGAATCAGGCAGGCAGGCAAGTGGTTGGGAGCAAGCAGTCCCAGATTGTGAGAGGGCGCAGACTGGGTTGAGGGACAGCCCCCCCCCAGTACACAAATTTCATGCACCGGACCTCTAGTTGTAAATAATGCTGTAATGAACATAGAGGTACATATATAATTTCAAATGAGTGTTTTGGATTTATTCAGGTATATTCCCAGGAGTGGAATTACTGGACCAAATGGTAGTTCTATTTTTAATTTTTTGAGGACCCTCCATACTGTTTTCCATAGTGGCTGCACCAATTTGCAATCCCACCAACAGTGCACAAGGGTTTCTTTTTCTCTACATACACACCAACACTTGTTGTTTGTTGATTATTGATGACAGCCATTCTGTCAGGTATGAGATGATATTTCATTGTGGTTTTAATTTGTATTACTGGATGATTAGTGACATTGAGCATCTTTTCATTTATCTGTTGGCCATCTATATGTCATCTTTAGAGAATTTTCTACTCAGGTCTTCTGCCCATATTTTCATTGGATTGTTTGGGGGAATGTGTGTGTATGTGTGTTTATGTGTGTATGTGTGTGTGTGTGTGTGTGTGTGTGTGTGCCGAGCCAGCTCAGCCAAAGGTTCACAAGCCTGAGTGAGGGCGGTGAATGAATGAAGAAATGACAAAGAGAATAAGCTGGGTCTAGGTGGATCTTCCTGTGCCTGGCTGAGGCCACAGAGAGAGATCCAGAGACAAGCTGAGCCTTTATTTTATAGCCAGAGGTAAACAAGGTAGTGGTCACCATAGTTACAATGTTCTTGTGACCTTCACTTGTTTTGGCAGCACTTGCTACTCTTCCCACAGCCCATTAGCTGCCCAGATAAGATCTAGGGAGTGTCATAAGGTTAAGCTTAATTATGCTAAGAGGACTGTGCCCTCTAAGCTGGGACTTGTTTGTGGCTTTCCCAACAGGTCAGTCTGAGGCTTAACCCTATAGTCGCACCCTACAGAGTGTGTGTGTGTGTGTGTGTGTGTGTGTGTGTGTGTGTGTTGAGCTGTATGAGTTCTTTATAAATTTTGGATATTAACCCTTTATCAGATGTATTATTGGCGAATGTCTTCTCTCATTCAGTAGGTTGCCTTTTCATTTTGTTGATGCTTTCTTTTGCTGTGGAAAACCTTTTTAGTTTGATTTTTTTTTTTTCTCATTGATTTTGAGAGAGAGAGAGAGAGAGAGAGAGAGAGAGAGAGAGAGAGAGAGAAATCCATGTGAGAGAGACACATTGATTGGTTGTCTCCTACATGTGCCCCCGGGGGTGGGGATTGAACTTGCAACCCAATTAGGGAACCGAACCCTTGACCCGCCAGTGTACAGACTGATGCTCTAACCACTGAGAACACCAGCCAGGGCAAGTTGGTTATCTTTTTATTTTGTTGATGGTTTCCTTTTCTATGCAAAACTTTTCAATTTGATATAGTCCCATTTATTTATTTTTCTTTTGTTTCCCTTACCCAAGATGTATCAGAAAAAAAAATAGCAATGTTAGAGAATTCACTGCCTCTGTTTTCTTCTAGGAGTTTTATGACTTTGAGTCTTATATTTAAGTCTTTAATCCATTTTGAATTTATTCTTCTATATGGTATAAGAAAGTGGTCTGGTTTCATTTTTTACATGTATCTGTTCAATTTTCTCAATAGTATTTATTGTATAGACTGCCTTTACCCCACTGTATATTTCTTGCCTCCTTTGTCATAGATTAATTGATCATAAAGTCATCAGTTTATTTCTGGGTTCTCAATTCTGTTTGATGTCAAGTAGCATGATACTACTTTGTTCATGTTTCTCAAGATTGTTGTGGCTATTCAGGGACCTTGTGGTTTCATATAACTTTTATAATTATTTGTTCTAGTTCTGTGAAAAATGTCATTGGTATTTTGATAGGGATTACATTGGATCTATAAATTGCTTTGGGTAGTACGGACATTTTAACAATGTTAATTCTTCCTCAGCAAAAGTCTCAGGGTACAGCTGCCACCGCCTAAAGCCTGCAGACCTTGAGGTCTGACCAAGTTTCATGGAGTCCTCAGAGCGGAGCTAGGCTAATGTAGGTTAAATTGGCCCCACCTGGGGGGACGGGGTGGTGCTCAACACAGGAAAGGTGGCATCCAACTGCCATGCAGGAGGAGGGCTCAACACAGGGACAATGGCAGCCAGCCCTCCAGCCCTCACTCTGAATCCACACAACTCAGTTTCTCCCTGTATGTTTCTGGCACCCCCTTAGCCACTGTCCTCTGCTGGAGACCAAAATGAGTGCTAGTGAGCGAGTTTGTATGTGGGCCCTTTAAGAAGTTGTCTGGGTTTCCAGCAGCCTTCCATCTCATGAGGATGGTGGAAACCCCACTGATATTCACAGCCAGACATTATGTGGCCTCCTCTTCCCAGCACTGGTGTTCCAGGTTGGGAAGCCTGGGGTGGGGCTGAGAGCCCTGATCCTCAGAGGTGACCTCTGCAGCTGAGATAGCCCTCGGGATTCTGCACCTCTGCATGCGGTGTGGGGCCAGCCCCTTTTGTGTTTCTGCCCTTCCTACCAATCTCCATGTGGCTTCTTTGTTATATCCTTAGTTAGAGGACTTCTGTTCAGCGAGTCTTAGGATGGTCCTCCAGGCTGATCGTTCCATAATTTAGTTGTAATGTTGGTGTGGTCATGGGAGGAGGTGAGTACAGCCTAGATGTTTATGTGAGAAAAAAAACTTACGTCATTTCACATATTCTGTCGCTTACAACCAGACATTACTCTAATTAATACATTTCTCCTCAAAAATAATGAGAACTCAGCCTGCCCAGTCAGTATATTGTGGATAAAATCCATCATTTAAAGAAGGATGGTCTCCCAGAGCAGAAGCTGGAAAATGTACCCTGCTTTCAGCTGACTGGAAACTGGTGCTCTATCTTTAAAGAAGAAGCATTGTTTGGGCAACATGGATAAAATGAGAATCAGAGGAGCAAAACTGGGGTGTGACCAACCAGCACCGAACCAAAGAGAGAGGTGGCCAGGTTCTTATTTTAGAATTGTCTGGACCCTGTGTCTCAGAATCATATCCCCGCTTGGCTATGCTGAGGACATTCCTACCACCTTCCACAGAAGTGTTCTGCTTTGGCTATTGTAGTCCAGTGAGCCAGGGGACCCACTGACCGTATTCCTTCTGGCCAACAATACAGCCTCAAATATGGGCAGCTTTTGTTTCCCTAGACTTGCTCATGACTCTCCACTGACTCCCCCAAAGAGGGTTCTTAAAACTTTCAGGAAGGCAGAATCTGGTCCATGCTCTTCATTTACGAATACCAGCCTGACCATTCCAGATGTACCTCACTTTATACATGCTCCTCAGTTCTTCGAAATCAAAAATGCTATTACTTAGCCCTGGCTGGTTTGGCTCAGTAATTAGATCATTGATATGTGGACTCAAGGGTCACAGGTTCAATTCCGGGTCAAGGGCATGTACCTTGGTTGCAGGTTCCTGAGATCCAGTCAGGGCGCGTGCAGGAGGCAACCAAACAATGTGTCTCTCTCACATTGATGTTTCTCTCTCTCTCCCTCCCCTCCTCCTCCCTCACTTCTACCCTCTCGATAAATCAATGGAAAAAAATATCTTCAGGTGAGGATTTAAAAAAAAAAAAACACCACCTGTATTACTCATATCTACATCTCTTAAAACTGAAAAGTGGGGCAATGAATAAGATGAAAGTCAGGACAGCAGTTTCCTCCTGGCAGGGGTGAATGGGGAGGGGAAAGATGCATCTATAGAGAATAGCATGAAGGTCTAGAGTTGGGGCAACTTTTCTTCTTAACCTAGGTGGTGGACACAGTTATTATTATTAAAACTGTACATATACATTTTATACCCTCTTCTGTATGAAGGATATAATCACAATAATAGATACGCATTAGAACTCCCTATTCTTGAGTTATCTTCAAAGTTATAAAAACAATACGTAATGCAAAAATCAATTATATCAGCTAATGTAAAACTAATCCCTGATCATCAAATGAATAAA
Organism: Myotis davidii; assembly: GCF_000327345.1. NCBI lineage: Eukaryota > Metazoa > Chordata > Mammalia > Chiroptera > Vespertilionidae > Myotis > Myotis davidii. The sequence goes on along the minus strand of NW_006288972.1, from coordinate 56,366 downwards.
ATGGACATTCTTGCTTCAGGAAGCCCAGCCTGAAAAAGGATTAAAAGCCTGGAAGGCCAATGGGAGTCAGCTGCCTGGGGGTGTCCGTCAGAATAAGGCTAATTATGATCCCCAAAGAAACACTCTAGCTGACGTGATCCCAGCAGAAAACAGATGGCACACTCAATGTGCTCAGAGTGGGTCATTTGAGAAGCGTGTGATAGAGGGACTATTTACAAAGATGCCAGCAAAGTTTGGGAAAAACTGTAAGTGACAATACCACACTAGGGTTGGTAACCAAGGTAGGTCAGGGAGGGTGTCAGCACCCCTGAGGCCAAAAGGTGAGGAAAGGGAGTACTTACTGTGTTTCAGTCGGGGACAGAGCTAACTGATGGAAGTGGTGCTTCACTGAGCATCCCAGAGAAGCACAGCCAGCCTGACATGACCTGGCAGTGAGGGGGCCTGGAGAGTAAATGCCCAAACTACCCTCCTCTAAGATCTTGCTAAGGTTCCCTACTGGCCAAACCCAACAGGAAGGAAGTCCTAGGACAAGAGAGCCCAGTGATGTGATCCATACAAGACACCCATTTGGGGGACAGAGAAAGGTGGAAAGAATATCTGGAGAGGCATATAAAAGATATCCAGAACAATGACTTTTGTTTGTGTGTGAAGAAATGAGGTTGAACCTGCAAACTCAAGTAGCTCAGTGAACCAAAAGGAGCTAACACAAGAACCTATAAGCCCAGGCATATCGTAATTAAGCTGCTAAAGACTAAAGAAAAAATCTTGAAAACAGCTAAATAAAAATGACCCATTGCCCATGGAGAAGAGTGATCCAAATTAGAAACGCTATGGCAAAGGAAGCGGCAGAATGGTGTGCGTTTTTAGTTGTTAAGTATAGGCACCATGTTGTACAGCAACATTTCAGCATGACTAAAAAGGGAATACTAGCTCAGGGAGCGTTTTGAAGGTAATGATACTATTCTTCATCCTGATCATGGTGTTGGTTACATGACTCAATATATGTATTAAATCTGACAGAACTGTACACAGGAGAGGAAAATGTCAGTTTTACTATAATGATAATGTATACCAAGATAGTGATAAAGAGATGAATTTGGGGTTATTTTCCTATCTCTATGTCAGTATCTCAAACTCATCTCTAGGTTTTCATATTCATTTTCCCCATAGAAAACAGGAACCTGTGGCTTTAGCTGTATTTTCAAATAATCAAATAGATTTTGAATTTTAAAAAAATGGTAGAGTGGCGTGACATCTGATTTCCCACAGAAGAGAAAAGCAAAGACCCAGGACTCTGAGGCTGCTGGGAAAGAGGAGGGTCAGCCAGGGAGACAGAGCCCAGAGGGGCTCAGGGCAAGGGTTGTGAAGGGTCTGGCAGAGGGAATTGGGTCTCTAAGAGACTCAGATCCACCAGAAGCAATCAAAAGAGGAGATCGCCAGATTCTGACAGTAAAAGACCACTTCTGAGCAGCAGGGTAAACTGACTTGACATTCATTTATCTGAATGAAAAATGGAAAGAATTTACATCCAGTTGGGCCATAAAATGGCTGACTTAGGTAATCGTGGTTTTAACAATAAGTTTAAGGCCATGGAGGCTATCTTTTGGCACAAGGACTTAGTTTTAAAGAGAAGACTGAAGTTGAACCATTTGACCATATTAAAGGCTATAACCTAATGTGTGATCTTCTACACATCCAACCAGGACCAAACAATGGTACCCGTGGTAGTTTAAACCATTTTCTGAAGGTGCCTTTTCATGAACCATCCCATGCAGAAGTGTCCAAGTTTTCAGTTTGTGGCTTTACTGTTCCATCAGCCACACATACTCTAGATTGTTTATGCACTGAGCTACCAGAAAATTCTAATGTAAAACATGGGAATCAAATGCTAAATCTCCCTCATGATGAAATGACAGCGACAGAGAAACTAAACTTGCCATGTGGGAGGCCCAGGGTTCTGCAGAAGAACAAGGAACACTGTCTCCTTTATCACAGGGAATATGTCAGTGGAGTTGGAAAAGCTACCAAGATGCCCATGTGGAGCTCATATACAGTCCCCAAACCAGGAGATACTTCACCTCTTCCTCCCATTGTCCCAGACTGTCTGAGGGCTGATTCAGGGTTGCTCCTTCTGAGAGCAAATATATGGTGGAACACCAGAACGACTGGTCACTATGATGTGCACTGACCACCAGGGGGCAGATGCTCAAAGCAGGAGCTGCCCCCTGGTGGCCAGTGGGCTCCCACTTGGGAAGCATTACTTTGCCAGAAGCTGGGCTCATGCTTGGAGAGCACAGCGGCAGTGGAGGGAGCTTCTCCCACCTCCATGGCAGCACTAAGGATGTCCGACTGCCGGCTTAGGCCTGCTCCCCACAGGCCTGAGCCATCAGTCGGACATCCCCTGTGAGTTCCTGGACTGTGAGAGGGCACAGGCCAGTTTAAGGGACCCCGCCCCCCTCCCCCAGTGCATGAATTTTGTGCACCAGGCCTCTAGTTTGATTATAATTACAATGATCATTTTGATGACCCAAGGGAAATTACAGAATATGTAGTTAACAGCAGTGTTTCCATTCCAACACACTACTTTGTGGTGCTGACTAGGTTTGAAAATAAGACTACACCCCTGACACCTGAAATGACTGGATGTCCTATCCTTCATCATCCCTCACCAGCCTACCAATGTGGAGAGCTGTCCTGCACATACCAGTAAACCAGAAACTGTATGAATTGAAGAAAGATTGAAAGCCCATGTTGCCCAAGTCCACAATGTGGAACTTCTCACTGAGCTACACTTTTATTAAGAAAAAAGCACAGCCTATCTCTGAAAGTCTGCAACTAAAGACATATTTACCCACATTTGAAACCATTGTTTAACTAGATATATAAAACAATTTTGACAATATGTAAATGATTTTTCCTTTGAAGAATCATAAAATAAAGTTTTCTATTTTTCCTAAAAAAAAAAAAAAACTTAATGATTAACAAATTCAAAGACAGAATTGAAACAAGATTGAATTTTATTTCAAATGCCTGATGCCACATCTGAATTCCCACTTATAAGCCATCTAGATGTGAGCAACATCGCCACCTAGTGGCCACAGTTTTCTTCAGGAGAAACTAGAAAAAAATTAAATTTTTCACACAATTCTTTGAAAATTATTAATGCACTAGAGGCCCGGTGCACAAAAATTTGTGCACTCGGTGGGGAGGGGAGGTCCCTCAGCCCTGCCTGTGCCCTCTTGCAGTCTGGGACCCTCGGGAGATAACGACCCGCTGGCTTAGGCCTGCTCCAAGGTGGCAGAGGGCAGGCCCAATCCCTAGGTGCAGCCCCTGGTTGGGCTCAGAGCAGGGCTGATTGGGGAGTTGGGGCACCGCCCCCTGTCATTCACAGAGCAGGGCGGATCGGTTGGTTTCGATGCCACCCTCAGGCATGCTCAGGATAGGGCCAATTGGGGGGATGGGGCACTGCCCCCTGTCACACTCAAGGCAGGGTCAATGGGGAGGTTGCAGCACCACCCCCTGTCACGCACAGAGCAGGGTCAATCAGGGGGTTGGGGAGCTCCCCCCAGTCACGCACAGAGCAGGGCCAATCAGGGGGTTGAGGAGCTCCCCCGTGT
>NW_006288972.1:47029-52205 GCF_000327345.1 Myotis davidii | reverse complement strand
CCATCACTGAAGCAAGCAAGCCTCATGTTCGCTTCAAGCTGCCTGGCTGCTGGCCGCCATCTTGGCTGGCAGTTAATTTGTATATTGCCCTGATTAGCCAATGGGAAGGGTAGCGGAGGTACAGCTAATTACCATGTTTCTCTTTTATTAGATAGGATTATTAAACAAATATCTACTAATACCTCCCATGTGTCAGACACTGTCGGTACCCCAGTCCACCTGCTCTGTTTGAGCCAATTGGTTAGAACCATGCTATTTCATCCCCCCAAATCCCAGAATTAGAAGGTAGCTGGGGAGTTTCCTACTGCTCTACTGCCTCCAGCCCATTTTCTCCCTGTCTCTTTCCAGGGACACACAACTTAGGAACCAGATATCCCAGTTCTGAACTGGAGTCGGCCTCTGCCACAGCCCACGTTACCTGAGCATCCACTGAGATGTCAGCTCCGTCCAGCCCCAAACGGCCTGTGAGACACAGGCCTGCTGATTCATTGGGAAGACACATACAAGAGCCACTTTGAAAAACATGCGTGAACTAGTCATACAGACATGTGGCTTATAGCTGCCCTATTGCATCCTAAAGTATGCACACAGGTACAGAGTCACCAGCTCACATGTACAAAAAGGGTGGTAGAAACATTGTTCATAATCCCCCAAACAAGCCTAATTCCTGGAAACAACCCTCTGGGAGAATGGACATAAATTGTTGCAAATTCCCAGAGTAGAAAGCTACATTACATCACAACAAACTACTCACAACTAAATTGAGCAAAATATGCAAGACATGAAAACATACCTTCGGTAGGATTTTATTTATATACAATTCAAAACAGGCAAAACCTTTAGGGATGCATACAGAGATGGCAAAACCCTAGTTTAAGGAAATGCAAGTAAGTGATTTTCACATGAGCCATTACATGGGTCCCAGGAGGAGTGAGAAAGAAAGGGGAGTCATTATTAGGTAATTGGGGGTGCTTCTGGGACTATGAGCTACTTTTTGATTTGAAGATATATGTTTGTTTCATAATTGACCGTGCAACCAAACTTATATGTTTAATGTGCATTTGTATATATGTTATATTTTACAACTAAAAATAAAAGTAAAGAACTAAAAATTCTTTATACAAACCTTAATGACAGCAGAAATGCAAATTTCATTGAAGTGGTGCAGCGACCTGGGCAGGAGTTTACAGATTATAATCGGACTTAAACATTTGAAATAGAACCCAAATCTAAGAGGGAAAGCTAAATTACCCCTCCTCTAAGTGGTAAAGTCCCAATTTTGGACTGTGAAGAGAGCTCAGGGTGTTCCGTTGCTGTATCAGGACCAGATGCAGGCACATCCCAACCAGGCACTCTAGCTGTTAGGAAGCCTCAGCAAACTGGGAACGCATTCCTGAAAACTGGAAAGCGCAATCTTAAAAGAAGGAATTCATATGCCAAGCAACACTTTCAAGAAGAAAATAAAACCAACGTTGGGGATACCCCTAGTTCCAGAAATGTTTAAAGCCGTAAATAATAGAAAATGCAGTAAAAGAAGCCAAGACTAGACATAGGACTGAATGAAATAAATGTAATAGCTAGAGACACTACCAGGGTACAAACTCCCATTCCATTGCTGAATTCATAAAAGGTGACATGGTTTGAAGGCCTAGCAACAGCCGAGAGGAATTTAGAAAGGTGGTGCTATATCCCCAAGGGTTGAGGGATATAGATCTGTCCCTACCATGCAGGAAAAGTCAGCCCCTGTCATAGTGCCTGCGCACAGAGGACAGGTATTCACATTTGCTGGGTGAATAGGAAACCAGAACAGAAGGGCTTCGAAGCCGAGCTACCGCGACAGGAGGTGGCGCTGTTCGCAGTCTAGAGTAGGGAAGGCGGGGCTTAGAGCATCCTCGTAGCCAATAGACAATCTGCCTCTAACAGCCAATGAGGAGGGAGCTGTGCTCAGATCAACAGAGAGCGCACGCCCTGATGCGCGCGCACCGGGCCTTGAACTCGGACTGGGGGACTGTCGGAACCCCTAGACCAGTAGAGACATGGCCTCTAAGGGCCCCCCACCCTTAGGCCGTCCGCACCCAGTGTCTTGATCCCCACCTCCAAGGGCTGCCCCGGGAACCCCCTGGGGCCAGTGTCCTCCCCTTTCCCCGCCTCCCGCTGCTGCTCAGCCCGCACTGCAGTGTATGGGGCCACGCCCACCCCACCTACTGCAAGACCTGCCCTACGTGTGTCCACAGCCCTTTCCCAAATAGGGGATGTTTCCTGGCACGGGAAGCACCCGTCGGACAGGTATACTCTGCGTGCTCTTTGTAACTGCCTGACCTCCCCAACTAGATGGCAAACCCTGAAATCAGGGCTGGGTGGGGTGTGCCTGCATCTCCCTGCTGATCACTTGAGGATGTCCCAGGGAGCAGGTCTCTTTAAACATTACCCAGCTCGACCTAACTCCTGGGGCCATGCCGGTTCCTTTACCGTTCGAATAGAATTAGGCTTTCCTGTCACTTCATTACCTGGAAAGGAACACTTGCTGGATGGAAGGTGGCACAAAATTCCTCTGGGACCCCACATCCTTCAGATTAGCCTCGCCCACGAGTGGGTGTGCTGTTTTCTGCCTGAAGGCACCGGGGTTGAATTAGGGTGCTCAGAATAGAATTTGTGGAAACCAAGTAGGTTCTACCCTAGAAACTAGATTGATGAGTCTTCTTCCGACCAGAGCATGTGGCCAGACACGAAGGAAAAAGTAAGAGAGAAGTACTTAAAGTGGAGCCTTGAGTTTGCAGGAGACGGTACTCATTCATGTGTTGATGAAAAGGGGCCACGTGCCAACTTGACAAGCTCAGGGGAGGCCTGCATGGTGGCCTTGCAAGCTCAGACCTACAAACCACAAAGGATGGTCTGAAATGTACACTTTTTTTAAATCTTTATTGTTGAGATTATTTACTGATGTCTGTTAGGTCAAAAGGCGGTCCAGGAGCTGATGCATGCCTCCACCAGGCAGATGGTGATGTAGATACTGGGCCCTTCCTAGAATCCTAACAGGCCAGTGCACCAGGTAAATGGTGACTGACGCACATACCGGTCCTGCCCTGGAATTCCTAACAGGTCAGCTACCAGACAGATGACGACATCTGGAAACTGTGACAACCCCCGTAGCGGGAACTCCCACAGCTCATGCTCCCCCGCCCTCACTGAACAGCTGTATAAAAAAAGCGGCCCCCTCCCTGTTGGCGTGGATCCACGTGCCCTGTCTTTGGGGTTCGTGGGTCACCCGGGGACACAGAATAAAACCTTTCCTTCCTTCCTTTTTTGATCAACTCTTTATTCCTACGCCGCCTCCTGAGCCACCTAACCTAACAATGTCCACCTTTTCCCACCCCCCATTGCCCTCCTCTGTCGGTTCCCTCCCTGCCCCATGAAATTAAACTTTTTAACTAAAAGCAGCTTATAGCAGGTGTGTCCTAGCCTAGAATCTTCCCTGACAAAGGTCAATCTTTACCTTAATTAAGTCTGGGGTCTCAATCTCGGGTCTCAATCTTCTTCACAACCACCGTCTTGGAGGAGCTGGTGCGGCTGAAGGAGCCAGAGCTCTTGCCCAGGCCATAGTTGAGGTTCCCATAAGATGGGGACATGAATAGCTACTGGGGTCCAACCTCAGCAGGTCCAGGGGTCCCCAAAGTGTGGACGGAGTCAGCGAAGAAGGAATGACACGAAGACAGTATTCAGTTGATCAGCAGCCTTGCCAGGATCTCTAGCCACAATCTCCAGCCAAGTTCTGTTCAGGGTCTCCAGCAAAGTTCTGGTTAGTTTTTTTTCTTAATCTATGTTCTGTCTCTAGGTTCTGTTTCCTGTTGTCTTGTTACATCTGCATTTCTACCAGTTGATTCCAATCCTATCGATCTCTATTCCAAAGGTTAGGCCATTTCTTATCTCCATTCCAGGGAGTAAAGATTATGTAGCTTAAGCGTGATTGTTCATAGTTAAAGTGATTAACTACCCTCCTGGCACTTAGTTAAGGGGTTTTATTCCCTCCCTAACTTCAGGGGAAAATCCCTACCTGGGGAAACAACCTTTCTCAGAGAGGTGACCTTCTGGGTCACCTTTGTAGACATAGTGGAGGCCGGAGTGGAGGTGAAAAATCTGAATCTGTCACCAAAGAAGCTGCTTCTCATCATTGATATTTCTATCCCTCTCTCCCTCTCCCTTCCTCTCTGAAATCATTAAAAATGTATTATTTTTTAAAGCCTTTTCTACCCTGAGTATTTGTAAATCTCCAAAGCCAGGGAGGCCACTGGCTCATTTGTTCCTACAATTCTAGAATCCTCTGTGTCCAAAGCAAAGGCAGCCTGCTAAGGGACCTGCATGCCCATGCTGGGCAGAGGCCATTGTGCTGGTGACAAGTAAGTCAGCACCATCCCTTGGGGGAACCCACTGGGACTCCAACCCACTCTCGTGAGCAAGGAAACTTCTGTGCAGAAGCTCCCAGCATCCGTTCCAGTGCCCTGCCAAACCCAGCTGGTGAGCGGCCCTCGGGCTGCCCTCTCTCTGAGACACCCTCACTCCAAATGGGGACTGGGAGCTTAAAGAAGAGGCCTCCTATGTGTGGAATCCGGGTTTATCCTGGACAGATTCCATAGCTTAAAATCAGAGATTAAGCACCTCTTTTGGTGCAAAAAATGTTGAATCCTTACCAAAGAGCTAATATTTTAGACTTGGGCTCTGCCTTCTAGGATGTTATTATGTCACTGAGATGGTAAAAGATATACTCAAAGTCTAATATGTGGACAAAGAGGGGCCACATGCTGCTGTAACGTACCACATGAATCACAGAAGGACGCCTCAAGAAGTCGAATTAAAGAGTCACATTTATTGCAATCCAGGACTATGAGCGGCCATTTCCCAAATCTCACAGTGATAAGATGGCTGCAACACCAGATTTATGTAGGCAAAGATCACAAAGGTATTGATTACATCCCAGGCTTTGGACTGAGGAACCTGATTTGCAAAAAAGCAGTTTACAGAAGCAAAGCAGCATGTTATCTAAATTACAGTTTTGGGTCTCCGGGTCACTAAGTTGACAGAAACACATTATCTAGAGCCCTCGGGTCTGGAATGAGGAACCTGGTTTGCAAAGAAGCAGTTTACAGAAGCAGAAGCAGCATGTTATCTAAGTCACAGTTTC
>NW_006288972.1:44635-46796 GCF_000327345.1 Myotis davidii | reverse complement strand
AGCCTGATTAGCTCAGGGAAGGCCTGCATGGTGGCTTCATGTAACTCACTTTCCTCTTCTCTTTTAATTTTAATGTATAAAATAAGGTGCAAAACTGCCATTCTCTGGAGAATTATCTCAATCAGTTGAGATTTGGCTTCCTGGCAATTGTCAACAGTTTAGTTCAAATAAACACATAAAAATTCTCTAGAGGTTTGAATGTTTCTCACGCTGGCAAATATTAGAAGATGTTTTCATAGATAAGTATACGCAAAGGTGTGGGCACCTTCTACTAGCATAGTGGGCCTTTTTCTCATGCACCATCCTGTGTTGTAATGTACCCCGCGAATCACACAAGGACGCCTCAAGAAGTCAAATTAAAGAGTCACATTTATTGCAAATCCGGGACTATGGGGGGGCATATCGCTCTCCCAGATCTCTTAGTGCCCTCCCCAGCCCCAACATCAAATTTATGTAGGCAAAGATCACAAAGGTATTGATTACATCCCAGGCTTTGGAATGAGGAGCCTGGTTTTCAAGAAAGCAGTTTACAGAAGCAGAAGCAGCGTGTTATCTAAATTATAGTTTTGGGTCTCTGGATCACTAAGTTGACAGAAACACATTATCTACAGCCCTCGGGTCTTGGGACCACTGAGTCAACAGGAACACATTATCTGGAGCCCACGGGCCTTGGGATAATTGTGCTGTCCTTCCCAGGTACAGAAGAATGTGCTTTCTAAGGCCAGTATGACCACAACCAATGGGGTATTCATATTACAATCAATAGGGTATTTAATCGAATGGGATGATTTATGTAATTCAGAAAATCAAAATAACGTTTCTATTATTTTAGCAAGCAAATAAGTACAGAAATAAAACAGCAGGTTTAAAGTTAAACCATAGTTTCTACCTGAGATGATTGCTTCCATACTTCATTCCCCACTGGTTTTATGTGCATGAGTCAAATCTTGGACTCATCCTTATTAGTTTTGGGGATTTTACTGCCCCCTAACTACAAGTAGTTTGACCTAATTAATTTTTTCTAAACTACCAGCTGGGCACATTTAGTTTTCTATTTACTCACCCCACTTCTTTTAGGGGCATTCTCTATTCTGTTCCTGTTCTCCTGTCCCCTAGCACATCTAGCCCCACTTGGCTCTGGACTTTCTCACTGGCTAGTAAAAATGTTCTTACAGTTACCAAGTGCTCTAGTGCCAGGGTCCCCATCAGTACTATCCTCACTGGAGCCCAATTCCCCTCCTGCGGGCGTTGAGCCTCCTCCTGGCCTGCGTGGAGCCCAGGCTAGGGATCTCACAGGTGAGGCCACTGGCTGCCAGGATCAAGGCCATTTTCTGGTGCAGAATCTGGGAGTGGTGTATTCAGGTCTGGATGCCGTCAACCTTAACAGCCGTGGGCATGCTTAGGGCTACAGTGTATAGTCCCTTCCAAGTTAGGGTGAGTCCTTGGGTAGTGAACTTCTTTACCCACACCGAGTCCCCAGGCTGAAAGGGATGTACAGGGTCCGAGGTGGCACTGGCAGGGCGTCTTGAACAAGCTATGGGTGGCTCTCTGGGTATACTGCAGAGCCGGCAAGGACTTGAGCAAGGAATGGTTATGACTTTTAGCTTTTGATTCCTCCCCTAACTTTGGGTAGGATAGGGGGAGGTCTACCAAACATGATTTCAAAAGGAGAGAACCCTTCCTGGTTGGGGGTACACCTGGCCTGTAAGTAGGCAAAGGGCAGGAGTTTGGTCCAGTTTTCACCCGTTTCTGGGATAAATTTAGTTAAAGTCCTTTTAGAATCCTGTTTATACCTGCCTGGAATCTGTGGCTGGTATGCACAATGGAATTTCCAATTTATGCCTAAAACTTGAGCTATACTTTGAGATACCTTGCCTACAAAGGCAGGGCTGTTATCTGATTCTATGACTGCTGGTAGCCCAAATCTAGATATAATTTCCTGGAGTAATTTCTTGACCATTATAGAGACAGTTTTTGTCCTGGTGGGATAGGCTTCAACCCATCCCGAGAAGGAGTCTATACTTATACCTCCCAATGCTCTCCTGGGGAGCTCACTGGGCCCAAATTCCCAGGGGGACCCCCCTTACCTTGCATTTACCTGTGACCTGCCTCACAAAAGTTCAGAAGTCTTGGTGAGGCCTATGTGGGTAGCCTGGTGTAA
>NW_006288972.1:42136-44620 GCF_000327345.1 Myotis davidii | reverse complement strand
TGAACATAACTGTTCCCATCTTGTACATAACAGTACCTTGTCTGGTGATGATAGCAGGACATCTGTCAAATCTGGGCGAGCTGTTTATACTGCGTCTGTTACTTCTATGTAGTCATGGATGGGCTCCTCCAGATCATCATCTGGGAGCAGGCTGGCAGGGTTGATGGCCAGTGTCTTATGGAATCGGATGCAGAGCTGGTCCAGGAGAAGAGCTTGGTACTGGGTAACCCTGGCATTTGACATCCATCTCTCCGGAGCACCTCAAAGGAAGGTTCACTCACATAGAGGTGGAAGGGCTTTGTGACATCTGGCAAGGCTAGGGCAGGTGCTGAGAGGAGAGCCTTCTTTAGCTTCTCAAAGGCCCGTTGTTCCACTTCGGTCCAGTTTAGCAATCTCCACGAACGCCAGTATCCACAGGCGGCAGTAACCAACTGCCCCTAAGAATTCCCGAACCTGCTTCTTGGTTGTAGGCATGGGGATCTGTAAGACTGCCTCTATTCGACTGAGGGAGAGGGTCCGTCTGCCTTTGCTAATGTCGTTCCCCAGTTATGTGACATCAGAGGAGCAGGGAGAGTTTTTGAAACCTTGAGGCTGTCTAGTCCAGGTTAATTGTCCTGAGAATCCACCCTCTGGGTCATTCCACTCGAATGCAAAGATGGCAATTCCCTTCTTTGCTTCTAAACTCAGGGGGTATTGCCTTACCCGAGCTGGAGTGGCAGTGGCTTGCAATTGGACTACTACAGGAGCTTGATGACTTGCTAACCCCGGGGGGTTGTTTTCTGTCCAAACCATGGGAAAGAAATGTTGTAATTTCCCCAAGTAAGCAGAGTCACCTTGGCCCTTTCCTGCAAGAGATATTCATCTGAGAGAGGACAGGTTAGAAGAATACAGGCAGGGGACGATGGGTCAGGGCTTGGTTTCCTTGGATCCACGGTGAAGTGTGCTCCATCCCCCTCAAAGGATATAGTGGCGTGTAGTTTCTGTAAGAGATCATGTCCATGTAAGGGGTACAGGCATTCCGGCATGACCAAAAATGAATGTGTTACCGTGTTCTTTCTGAGGTCCACAGTCTTCTTTGATGTCCAAGGAAAAAAGCAGTTTGTCCGGTGGCTCCCTGGACTGATGTCTTCTTAGATGTTACCGGTCCCATTGGCTCTGTCAAGACTGAATAGGCTGCCCCAGAATACACCAGGAAACTAACTGGGGGTCCTATTTATAAAAATTATTATTCTGAGCTCTAAGGGGTTCAAGGAAAAGGAGTCCTGGCCCTATTAGTCCCCTTCCCTGAGTGTAAATCCTTCAAGGCTTGGGTTTTCCCCTCAGCCTTCCACTTTTATTTATTAACCTACCAGGATATTCTCTCTTCCAGTGCCCCTGTATACCGGATTTCATCCTGAACATAACTGTTCCCATCTTGTACATAACAGTACCTTGTCTGGTGATGATAGCGGGACATCTGTCAAATCTGGGCGAGCCATTTATACTGCGTCTGTTACTTCTATGTAGTCATGGATGGGCTACAATAGGCATACTAATTCCTTCCTAGTTTCCTGCCAGCCTTTTCTTTTCTTTAGTCCTATTTCTCCTCCAGGGTGTCCCTATTGTTAAAGACTTTCTGGGCTACCTCTACCAGCTGTGACTGATTCATTCCTTCAAATCCTTCTAATTTTTGGAGTTCCTTTTTCTAGCTGCTGCCTTTTAAGCCCCCACCCCCACCCCTCACCCAAACCCCCAACAGAACACGGTGAAAAGTGTCCAAGGAGGCCTTGTCCCCGGGGGTTCTTGGGTCTCATTGGGGCATAGGGAGGCACAAGGAGGCACAGGGAAATTTCCCTCCTTGCCACCGCAGCCAACTACAGGATAAGAGGCAATTACAACCCGGTGAGCAGAGGGCAAGGGAGATTTTAGCCAGATAGGTGGAGGCAGGGAGCTCAGCGCAGGTCCCCGGGTGACTAGTGAAGGTGCTCCCGCCACGGGAGAAAGGCATTTTCATCTGGCAGTACTTTTCTCTCTGTTCCCCCTGGGAAAAAAGCGCTTGCCTCCAGCCAGCGGCCCTTACGCTGGCCAGGGGAAGCATGCCCTGCAATCAGACTCCCTGACCTCTCCAAAAAGCCCCTTTGTTTGAGAGTGTTTCCATTAAAAAGTACTGATTTTAAAAACTAATAACCAAATGGTAACAAGTACTTTTATAGTCTTGGGATCTTGAGCAGATAACAGGAACACCGCCCAAGTACCCTGTTGGGGGCCTGACAAGAACAGATGTGGGGGCCTTTGGCTGGGGGGTATAAAGTCTCCATTCTTCCTCCCTTGGCACTGCTAAGGACAGGATCATTGGGAAGGTCTCTTCACCTAGGGCCTAGGCAAAGCTGTGCTGAGCCATCTGGGGCAAAAGTGGTTTCTGCTCCTATTTTGGCTAAAAGGTCTCTGCCCATTAGAGGGACTGGGCAATCTGGCAAATACAGAAATTCATGAACCACCGGGTGG
>NW_006288972.1:40948-41945 GCF_000327345.1 Myotis davidii | reverse complement strand
CAAAAATGTTGACTTCCTGTCCTGAGAGGGGAGCTACCTTCTGAGTAACTACCGAGTGCTCTGCCCCTGTATCAACCATAAAGTTCATAGTCTGGCCCCCGATTTTCATTTCAACCATCAGCTCATGGGGGTCCAGTTGGAAAGAGCCCAGTATGTCCTAGTCAGAGTCAGCTGTTGCCAGTCCGATGAGGTCTGCCTCAGGCAGCTCTGGCCAATAGCGACTGGGTGGTTTGGATGGCCTTGCCAGCTTCTTCTGGCCTGCTGCTGCCCTGCCTGCCTCTTCACTCCTGCTACTAAACCTTACTCTCCCTTCTTACACACACAGAACCGGACCCAACGTGGCAAGGTTTGAGCAATTTTAAAATTCCTTAACATACATTCTAAGACAGTCAAGTTTGAGGAGGAGCTATTACCCATGTTGCAGGAAGGGACCGGGTTGCCTCCTCTTTAAAAAATACCTGAATAAAAGAACTAATCAAAATAAGGCTTGGGCTCTTCCTTTCCGTCTGGCCGCAGCCATCAGGTAGAACAAGGTGGGCGCTTACAAGTACATCCAGGAGCTATGGAGGAAGAAGCAGTCGGATGTAATGCGCTTCCTTCTCCGCGGGCGCTGCTGGCAGTACCACCAGCTCTCAGCGCTCCACAGGGCACCCTGCCCCACCCGGCCGGACAAAGCTCGCAGGCTGGGCTACACGGCCAAGCAAGGTGACTGTCATATATCGGATTCATGTGCGCCGCGGTGGCCGCAAGTGCCCTGTTCCTAAGGGTGCGACCTGCGGCCAGCCTGTCCATCACGGCGTTAACCAGCTGAAATTTGTGCGAAGTCTTCAGTCTGTTGCTGAGGAGTGAGCTGGACACTACAGTGGGGCTCTGAGAGTCCTGAATTCTTACTGGGTTGGTGAAGAGTCCACATACAAATTCTTTGAGGTTATTCTCATTGGTCCATTCCATAAAGCTATCAGAAGAAATCCTGACACCCAGGGGATCACCGAACCAG
>NW_006288972.1:37642-39949 GCF_000327345.1 Myotis davidii | reverse complement strand
AAAAGCCATTCCTCCAGATACAGGACAAGTCCCTTAGAGATCCTTGATAACCTAGACCAGTAATCCATTCATCTAATCCTTCAATAGAATAAGAGGCTGAATGAAACCACTCAACGTCCTCCAAGAGGATTTCAGTGAAATGACAAAAAGGTACATAAAGCTCACAAACAAAACCAAAAAACCAAAGCCAAGAGTATCCCGTGACGTCTCAGGGGTAGTCCAAGAATGGAGAAGTTATGGCTGCGTCCAGCCCTCCTCGAAATCCACCAGTGACTGGTCAAAAAGCCAAAACTCACCTCTAGAGGATTTCTCAGGTGACTCCAAGGAATTTTTTTAGGGACAGGCAAACGTTCCCTGTCCGCTAGCTGGATCTGAAGGGGAGTTCTCCGGGACCCTGAAATTTCTCAGGGTGCGCACCCCCTAGAAACCCCTCAGTCTCCATGACCGGCCCAGGGGAGGTTCGGCCTCCCTTTGTGTGCTAAACAGCACCCCTAGGGGGCTGCATCTGGCTAGGGCCTCCAAATGTTGTAATGTACCCCGCGAATCACACAAGGACGCCTCAAGAAGTCAAATTAAAGAGTCACATTTATTGCAAATCAGGGACTCTGCAGGGGCATTTTGCTCTCCCAGATCTCATAGTGCCCTACCCAGCCCCAACATCAAATTTATGTAAAACCCACCTAAGTCCCCTCTTTTGATTATAATGTATAAAATAGATGAAACCCTTCCATAGTCTAGAGCAGGGGTCCTCAAATTACGGCCTGCAGGCCACATGCTTTCTAAGACCAGTATGAACATAACAAATGGGATTTTGACATTACAATCAATAGGGTATTTAATCGAATGGGATGATTTATATAATTCAGAAAATCAAAATAACGTTTCTATTATTTTAGCAAGCAAATAAGTACAGAAACCAAACAGCAGGTTTAAAGTTAAACTATAATTTCTACCTGAGATGATTGCTACCATACTTCACCTGCACAGACACAAGAGCTCCTTTCCAGAAACTGACTTTGAAGGGCTGCCTACAGCAATGAAGGGGACTCAGGACACGCCTCTTGTAGAGAACACTGTCCACTCTCCCCTCACAGAGAAGCAGGATGGGGACCAGAGAAACCCGGGTACAGATCCTGATTCTGCCACTGAAGCGCTGTGCTGCCGCGGGAACGGTGCCAATTGCATGGTCTTTAGGATTTCAGCAAGACCACGTGCACAGGGTTCCTGGCACAGCAGTGCCTGGGCCTCCATGAGTGGTCGGGTGCTGAAAAGGACCCTCCTAAATGTAGAGAAGAGCTGACCAGTGGCCTCTGTTTATCCTTTAAGCGTCACCTCCTTTAGGTTCCCTGCCTGCAGGTTCACCTCCCTTTGACAAAAACACAAGGCACAGTTCGCAGGGGTGGAAACTTGTAACACAAGACTGTACCCAGTCCTAGCAAACAGAACAGAACAGAATGGAAGCTGCCATGTGGAGCCTGGTGCTGATGCTGCAGAATCAGAGCTCCGAAGCCCGCCTCCTTCTGTTCTCTCAGCCCAGCCCCACCCGGGCCTAAGGTCTTGATTCTCCTTCTGGCTGTTATCTGAGCTGTTATCTGAGCTGCTCACTGGGGCCTCATCCATCCCTCTACTGATGTGGATAATGTATGATGACATGTCTTCTCTTTCTTGCTATTTATGAAACCCCACAGCCTTTAGCAAAAAATAATGATGCTATTGCTAATGAGGATGAGGATGAACAGCAACCCCTACGCTGGACGAGCAGCTCCCCGGGCACAACTTCAGAGGCTTGGGTGCTCTTGCATTTCCTGACGCTGGTTGCAGACAGCCCCAGGGCTTTCTGCCTTCTGGTGCCTGTTAGATCAAAGGGGGTCCAGGAGCTGATGCATGCCTCCACCAGGCAGATGGTGATGTAGATACTGGGCCCTCCCTAGAAGCCTAACAGGCCAGTGCACCAGGTAAATGGTGACGCACATACCGGTCCGCCCTGGAATTCCTAACAGGTCAGCTACCAGGCAGATGACAACACCTGGAAACCGTGAAGCCCCCCCCCCCCACCCGCCAGCGCATGCTCCCGCCCTCACTGAACAGCTGTATAAAAAAAGCGCCCCCTCCCTGTTGGCCCGGATCCATACCCTGTCTTTGGGGTCCGTGCCCCCCCCCCTCCAGGCAGAATAAAGCCTTTCCTTTCTTTCTTTTCTGATTCACTGGACTCTTTATTTCTTATGCCACCTCCTGAGCCACCTAACCTAACATCTGTAACACTGGAAAAAATGAGAGAGAGCAACAGAGCCACATGCTTTCAGAAAC
>NW_006288972.1:17987-35998 GCF_000327345.1 Myotis davidii | reverse complement strand
AGGGAGCCCTCACATTCAGTTGTACAAATGCAAGGTCAGTGTTAGGTTGAAAGGGGGTCCAGGAGCTGATGCCTGCCTCCACCAGGCAGATAGGGACGTAGATACTGGGCCCTTCCTAGAATCTGTAACAGGCCAGGGCACCAGGTAAATGGTGACGCAGATACTGGTCCCGCCCTGGAATTCCTAACAGGTCAGCTACCAGACAGATGACGACACCTGGAAACCGTGACGACCCCCGCGGCAGGAACTCCCACAGCTCATGCTCCCCAGCCCTCACTGAACAGCTGTATAAAAAAAGCGGCCCCCTCCCTGTTGGCGTGGATCCACGTGCCCTGTCTGTGGGGTTCGTGGGTCACCCGGGGACGCAGAATAAAACCCCTTTCCTTCCTTTTCTGATCAACTCTCTTTATTTCATACACCGCCTCCTGAGCCACCTAACCTAACAGTGCCTGATCATGCAAATGTCCCCAACCTCCCTCCAGACCTGGTTCTGTAAAAGTGGGCATTTGCTCTCAGAGAGACCAGCCCCGGTGCAACAGTCGTTGGATACGGGGTACGGGGCACGGGACTGAAAGAGCCAACTGTAAACAAGAAAGAGGAGGTGGCAGGGCTGTGGCCAGAATCAGGGATCTGAGACTTTGGCCTCAATTACCTGTTACCTTTCTGCTGCTGCCTCCAATCTGCCTGCAGCCTTCTTCTGATCCCTAACCTAGGCCCCCCTGCAATTCAGCCTCACCCCTTAATGTTATCAACCCGTCTCTTCTACCTTCACTCCCTGCTTTGGGCTGGCCTGACTGCCCTCCACCCTGTCCCCTTGCCCTACCCCTCCTTGGCCTTCTAAAGTCAGGTCTAGACCTTGACCTTCCAAAGCCAGGACCAGCTACATCAATTGCAGAGGCTAGCATAAAATGATGATAATGTGCAGCCCCTTGTTCAGAAGTTAAGATCTTAAAGACAGTGATAATAGAGCATTAAACTGGGGCCCTTCTGAATGCAGGTCCTGGTAGACCACTCAGGCCCTATGTCCTGCAGCCGAGCTAACCCACACTATTCTCAGCTGTCCTTGCCCTATGTGGCCTGTGATACCATAGAAAGACTCTTGCCCCATTTGATCACCCAATACCCCAGCTATGTGGCCTTACTAGGGACCTCATTGAAGGGCTACATCAAACGACAAGGCTGTGCAGCAAAAGAAACAACAGTGCAAAGGCACCTTACAGAATGGGGGAAAATATTTGCAAATCATATATCTGATAAGGGGTTAATTATTGAAAACATGCAAAGAACTTAAACAACTCAATAACAAAAAGGCAGAGAAACTAGATAGACATTTAAATAGATTTTAAAATGGGCAGAGAAATTAAATAGACATTTTCCCAGAGAAGACATAGTACAAATGGCCAACAGGTATATGAAAAGGTGCTCAACATCAGGAATCATCAGGAAAATGCAAATCAAAACCACAATGAGATATCACTTCACATCTGTTAGAATTGCTATATCAAAAAGATAAGAGATAAGTGTTGATGAAAATGTGGAGAAAGGGGAACCTTCATGCACTGTTAATGGGAATGGAAATTAATGCAGCCACTATGGAAACAGTATGGAAGGTCCTCAAAAATTAAAAATAGAGCTACTTTATGAGCCAGCAATCTCACTTCTGAGTATATTTCCAAAGGAAATGAAAACAGGATCTCAAGGAGATTTCTGAATTTCCATGTTTATTGTAGCATTATTCACAATAGCCAAGGTATGGAAGCCTTAAATGTGGTATGTACATTGGAATATTATTCCGCCATGAGAAAGAAGGAAACCCTGCCATTTGCAACCACATAGCTGGACCTTCAGGGCATTATGCTAAGTGAAATAAGTCAGACAGAGAAAGACAAATACTGTACAATATCACTTACATATGAAATTTAAAATAACAAAACTTGTAAGAAAGGGAGAGTAGAATGGTGGTTACCAGGGCCGGGGGGTTCTGGGAATAGAGAGATAGTGATGAAAGAGTACAAACTTCCAGTTAGACATGAATAAGTTCTGGGGATCCAATGCACAGCTTTGTGATTATAGATGACAACATTGTATAATATACATGAAAGTTGCTATGAGAATAAATTTTCAATATATTTTAATTGATTTCAGAGAGGAAGGGAGAGGGAGAGATAGAAACATCAATGATGAGAGAGAATCATCAATCAGCTGACTCCTGTACAACCCCTACTGGCGATCAAGCCCACAACCCGGGCACATGCCCTGACCAGGAACCAAACCGTGACCTCCTGGTTCACAGGTTGATGCTCAACCACTAGGCCACACTGGCCAGGCATAGAATAAATCTTAAATGTTTTCATCATAAAACAAGAAATGGTAATTATGCGATCTGATGGAGGTGTCAGCCAATGCTACAGTAGTAATCATATTGCAATATGTAAGTGTATCAAACCAGCGCATTCCACACCCTACATTTACACAATGGTATGTCAATTAAATAAATAAAGTTGGGGTGAAACTGGTTGAAGCCTTGCTATCAAGCATGTGGTTGTTGTTGTTTTCCTAGAATGCCACACACCAATTCATCAAAATGTTCCTGACATCTGGGTTCCTAACATCTCTTCCATCTACCTCATCTACCCAATATGTTTATTCATTTACTCTAAAAGCAAGACATCAGCACCCACACTCTGCCAGGCACTGTACTGGTCTCTGTATATTTGAAGAAATTAAGAGACAGTCCCTGCCTTCCAGGAAGCAGTAGAAGAGACAGACTTGTGAACAACTGATCCTAATGACTGTGATCCAAAACTCAACAAATAAGTGCTGAGGAGGATGTGGAGAAAGGAAATTCCCGTGCACTGTTGATGGGATTATAAACTGGTACAACCACTATGGAAAACAGTATGGCGATTCCTCAAAAAAGTAAAAGTAGAGCTGCTACACCACCTAACAATTCCACTTCTGAAGAAAACTAAAACACTAATTCAAAAAGATACACGCACCCTTATGTTCATTGCAGCATTATTTGCAATAGCTAAGATACGGAAGCAACCTAAGTGCCCATCAATAGATGAACGGATAAAGAAGAAGAGTTGCACCCGGCTAGTGTGGTCCAGTGGTTGAGCATTGACCCAGGTACCAAAAGGATGCCAGTTCGGTTCCTGGGTTTCAGACCTGATCACCTGTGGAGGGCATGCAGGAGGCAGTCGATCGATGTTCTCTCTCATTAATGTTTCTATGTCTCTCTCTCTCTCCCCCTTCCTCTCTCTCTCTCTAAAGTCAATTTAAAAACCATATTTTAAAAAAAAGTGGTGCATATATACAATGTAACATTACTCAGCCATAAAAAGAATGAAACTTGCCACTGGGGTGGGAGGTGTGCAGTATTGCTGGCATCTAGTGGGTACAGGCCAGGCATGCTGCTAAACTTCCTAGGATGCACAGATGGACAGTCCCATAACAAAGAGCTGTCAGACTTAAAGCATCCATAGTGCCAGGGCCCCTCAGGACTGCATGTGGAAAACTGTGGACGTTTCTCTTTGTAAACCAGTCTTTACTCATCAGAGATGAATTCTGGCTTCTTCGGCCTGGAGATTTAATCGAGGCATTTCTCGGACCCACTCCCGGAGGGCCCCAGCACAGACACCTGTGGGAATCTTTCCTTTCCATGGTTCCATGAAAACAATCCCACTTTCCAGATTATTCCAATTGTCTCTGCTTTGGTGTGACTTTCTGAAAACAAAATATCTTAGCAATGAGAAAGCTGTGAACTGCGATCTCTGGACGGTAACCCCCAACATTTAATCTGTCTTTACACAGTACGCTGCCCCTCCCAAAAACTGGATGTCCTGCCTGTTGGGTACATCTTCATCCCCAAGGCCACTGTTCTGCCCCTTTAAGAAAGGCGGGCAGCCCAGAAGCTACAGGACACAATCTTTGCCCAGCTGTTATCTGTAACCGCCACTAATCATTAACCCCAAGAAGGGAGGAACTGCACCTCAGAAATCAAGGTCACCTACAATAAAGAGGACCTGAGGGTGGTGAGCTGGGGAAAGAGCGGGTGGTTGAGTCAAGAACAATGGCTTCACCCGGCATGCCTGCCCAACGGCTACATTTGTCTCAGCATCCTCAAGATCATTCTTAAAGGCTTCCCTTTCTCCAAAGTCCCTGTGGCTTCCCTCAAGTCCCTCCTCTCCACCCACATCTCTACAGAAGTGCCCAGAAGGGTTTCTCTCTCTACCTACCTCCCCCAGACACCTCTTCTACTCTGCCTTCCTCGGCACCACCTGAGTCTGCCCAGGACCCCACCCTGCTCCTGGTCCTGGGAACACAGCACCCATCTCAGCTCCTGGCGCTGCTCACCCCTGTCCGCCCCTCTGTGGAGCCCTCAGCGTGGCAGCAGCCCAGAGCACAGGCCCCTGGGTTCCCTCCCTTGCCAAGGGCCAGCCATCTGCAAAGTGGGGCTCACAGAAGGGGATGTGCTGGGTTGGTAGTGTCCCTGCAAAATTCACATCCTTCCTGGAATCTCAGAATGTGCCCTTATTTGGAAATAGGGTTATTGCAGATATAATTAGTTACAATAAAGTCCTACCTGAGTCAGGTGGACCCTGATCCAATGACTGATGCCTTGTAAGAAGAAAAGAGACATAGAGGTACAGACACATAGGGTACAGCACCAGGTGACAATGGGGCAGAGACTGGAGTGATGCATCTACAATCCAAGGAACCAAGGGGTGCCAGAAACACTAGAGGCTGAAAGGATCAAGGAAGGACCACCCCCGCCCGGAGACCTCAGAGGGAGCACAGCCAGGTGGACATCTTGACGTCAGACTTCCAGCCTCCAGACCTGTGAGAGAATCAATTTCTGTTGTTTGAAGGCCCCCTCCACCGCCACCCCATTTTGGGGGGTTTGTTAGGGCAGCCCTGGGAGTCTAACACAGGGAGACAGAGCCCCTGGCCTGGAGGGATTTGCACTCTGAGGGCCATCACCTTCCAACTTCTGCAGGACACGTCCTCCTCATAACACGTTGCACCTATGTCACACTGCCTTATAATATTATTTACCTTCTATACGTTTATGCACTCCTTCACTTAAAAAGTAGACTCCATGCTCACCACCAGTGCACAGAGCGCTGCTGCCCTCAGCACCCGGCACCCTCCAGCTGTGCGACCAGCAGTGTCCCCGCTCCCAGGCCATCTGCCCTGGGTGGTGACCCACAGACACTCAGCCCTTCTCCGCGGGCTTTCGGGTACTGCGCATGAACAGCCACTGCCAAATGGAGTTAGCTGTGAGCCTCCGTGCATGGACCTCACCATCACTGGCCATAAGGGCCTCTCTCTTGTCATTCTGATGTGTGTGGGGGGGGAGGGGTGTACATGGGGGGAGGGGTGTGCCCACACCCACTTTTCCCAGGCAATCATTCTAAAGTGTTAATTAGTGTCTATCCTTTCCTTTCTATCTGTTCTTGAAAACGTGTCCAGGGGCTTTGTGGGATACTAGTTTGTGTGATGGTACTGTGCTCTCTCGTTCATCCTCTTTCCTCCTGCCTTCTTAAGACCCACTCCAGTGAGTTGCTGTGTGGTCATCCACATCTTTGCATCCACAGATGCACAGCACTGCACCGAGAGCACTGCCTGCCACTCCTGGTGATGGACAGACACCTGGATGGCCTCCAGCCCTTCGTCTACATGAGCACAACAAGGCCTGTCTGTGTCCTGCAGCACCGTGACTCTCACTGCCCCTTCCTTACTGCGGATGGTGATACCGACTGCTAGGTTATCCGCAGCCCCATCCCCCCCAAGCCCTGCCTGAGGTTCCCATTTCCCCAGTCTCCTCACACTGGGCCTCATCCAGCTTTCTCATTCCAGCCAGCAATGCCTATAAAAGTCGACCTTGTTGTTGAGTACTTTGCATTGCCCTGATTACCACTGGCTTTGAGCCTCTTTTCCTGTCCTTTGAGTTCTGTTGGTTTCCTCTTCTGTAAGTTGCCTGCAGGTCCTTTACGCACGTTTCCAGTGGGATCACTTCCTCATTTCGGCTGATTTTTAGGACTTCCTGTACATTCTACATATTCGTTTCTGTCTTTTTTAATCATAATTAATTTTTTATTTAAAAACTAGAGGCCCGGTGCACGAAATTCATGCAAGGGGCTGGGCCCTCGCAGCCCTGGCTTCATCCGATTTCCTGGATTTCAGTATACTCACAAATACGCACAACCCTTTCCATAGTCAATCTTAGAGTTCTTTCGTCACCTCAAAAAGACATCCCATATTCCTTAGCTGTCACCAATCACCCCAACCCCACCCTAAGCAACCACTAACTACTTTCTATCTTGATAAAAATGTCCTATTCTGGACATTTTATTTAAATGGAGTTATATAATATATGGTCTTTTGAAGAAAATCTTTTTATTGATTTCAGAGAGCAAGGGAGAGAGAGAAAAACATCAATGATGATAGAGAATCATTGATTGGCTTCTTCTTGCATGCCCCACACTGGGGATCAAGCCCACAACTAGGGCATTTGCCCCAAATGGGAATCAAACCATGACCTCCTAGTTCTCACCACTGAACCACACTGGCCTGGCATTATATGTGGTCTTATTTAACTGGCTTTTTTCATTGAGAAAATGTCCACATTGTTGCATGCATCACTACTCCATTCCTTTTTAATGCCAACTGATATTCATTGTCACATTTTGTTTATCTCTTCATCACATAATGGACACTTGGATTGTTTCTTCCTTCTGGTTACTATGAATAACACTGCTTTGAGCATGTCTGTTCAGGTTTCTGTGTGGAACTATGTCTTCACTTTCTTGGGTATATACCTAGGAGTGGAATTGCTGGACCATGTGGTAACTCGATATTTATTTGTTTGAGGACCTGCCAGAGAGTTTTTCCAAAGTGGCTGCACCATTTACAGTCCCCTAAGCATGTACGTATTAGGTTTCTGTTTCTCCACATTCTAGCCAACCCAGTGGGTGCAAAGTAGTTATCTTGCTGTGATTTTTATTTGCACTTCCCTGATGATTAATAATGTTGAGCATCTTTTCATGAGCTTATTGTCCACTTCTGTGTCTTGTTTGGAGAAATGTCTATTCAGATCCTTTGCCCGTTTTTTAATTGAATTATTGTCCTTTTATTATTGAGTTGTAAGAGTTCTTTATATATTCTGCAGACAACTCCTTCATCAGATATATGATTTGCGAATGTTTTTCTCCTATTCTGAAGGTTGTCTTTTCACTTCCTTGATGGTGTCCTTTGAAGTACAAAAGTTTATGATTTTAAAGGAGTCTCATTTATCTGTTTTTTTTTTCCTTGGTTGTTTGTGCTTTGGGATCATAGCTAAGAATCCTTTGCCAAACCCAAGGTCAAGAAGATTTACTCCTGTTTTCTTCTAAGGGTTTTATAGTTTTGTCATTTAGGTCTTTGATCTATTTTGAGTGAATTTTTGTGTATGGTGTGAGATAACGGCCAAACTTCATTCCTTTGCGTGTGGTCCCTTTCTCTTCTAATCTTTATTTGTATCTTCTCCCAATCTGTCCTCACTCCATTCATTTGGTTATGATGTCCTTTGTAGAATAGAAACAGGCTGCATTTCTCAATGTCAGGTTGCTCCTAGAACTCTCTTAAGATGCAAACTTCCTCAAGTCTCCATGGTGACCCCATGACTGAGGGGAAAAGATGTAAGTGAAGTCACTGAATCAATCATCTTTTATGCATTGAAAGCTAATTGCCTTCCTTGGAGACTCCAAGGGCCTTCTGGAATTGCAAACAAGTATCAGGTTAACTATTTTCTCCTTCCTTTATCTAGCAGCCAATAAATACTGAAATCACTTGCAGTGAAAGTAGCAGGATGTTAATGATGAGAAATACAGTCAGCCTGGCCAGGTGACTTGGTTGGTTGGCGCATCTGCCTGTACACCAAAAGGTTGCTGGTTTGATTCCTGGCTAGGGCACATACCTACGTTGCCGGTTCAGTGCCCAGTTAGGGCACTTAAGGGAGGCAACAGAAAAAGGTTTTTAAAGGAGTCTCATTTATCTCTGTCTCTGTCTCTCTCTCTGTCTCTCTCTCTCTCTCTCTCTCTCTCTCTTCTTTTCTCTCTAAAATTAATAAAAACATATCCTCAGATGTGGATTAAAAAAAGAAGACAAAATAAATACAAAAGTCATATAACAATAAAAAATAAGCACTCAAGACTTGGTGATTAAGGGGATAAAGACCTCTTGGTTCTTTCTTCCAAGGCCAAGCTTGCCCTTGTCATCTAACTAAGCCACCTTAGTACTGTGTCCCCTTCCTGCACGGGTCCTTCCCCCTCCTCTCTCACCCCCGTCCCTTCTCCTTTCTCTGGGCCCTGGCCACAGCCATCCTGAGGACTTTCTCCCAGCCAGTCTCTCCCTTCCTTTGGAATCCTGTCAGTCTCCGGGATGCAAAGAAGACTTCTTCTAGAGCAGCAGTTCTCAACCTGTGGGTCGCGAGCCCTTTGGTGGTCGAACGACCCTTTCACAGGGGTCGCCTAAGACCATCCTGCATATCAGATATTTACATTACGATTCATAACAGTAGCAACATTACAGTTATGAATTAGCAATGAAAATAATTTTATGGTTGGGTCACAACATGAGGAACTGTATTTAAAGGGCCAGAAGGTTGAGAACCGCTGTTCCAGAGTCTCAGCTCAGTGGCTTCACGCTCCCTGTGCTGCTCTGGCTCTGGCTCTGGCTCAGGCTCTGGCTCCCCATCATAGATGTGGGTCAGGTCCCTTATTTTTGTTGGTGGTGTCCGACTCTATCAGTCTCCGCATTTGTCCCTCCATCCGCTTCAGCTGAGACTGCTCGCTGGTAAATTTCCTCTTGTCTTTATCTCTAGCCTCTGAAACTCAGCATTTACTTTAATAAATTATGGCATCACACAGCTCGCGTTGCTCCCAAGAGGGAATACGACACCATAGATAGCTCTTGTGAACGGGGCGCAGTGGCAGGAGGAATGAAAGGAAACAGACAGCTAGGACACGGTTTTGAGAGAAACAGAAGTGAACCCCACAGCTGAAATGATGGAGGCCTGGGGCGTTTCCAAACTTGGGTACTTCTAGAGGCAACAGGACCCCCTGGCTGCGGAGCCCCGTGTCAATCCTTGGCCACCACCCCTGCCCTCTGGGAGCCCCTTCAGCCCTACATGGGTCCCCACCTTGGTTGACCCAGCCCTCACCCTGTCCCTCCCAATAGGGCGGGACCAACAGAGCCATAAAGCTCCAGAAGGAACCCAGACAAAGGCTGGCTGCAGCAGCGAGAGGAGCCGAGCACGCAGGTATGTTCTGATGGGCCATCGGGAGAGTCGAGAAGGGGATGACTGGCAGGGGAGGGAAGCGAGGCCTGGAGTGAGGGGCCAGGAGAAATGAAGACCCGAGAGACCCAGAAAGCCAGGGGCAACCTCCCGGAGGTGAGATGGTAAAGGCTGTGGGGAGGTCAGACTGGTGAGCCCAAACTTATGACATTCTGGAAAAGGCAACAAATTATGGAGATGGTAAAAGATCAGGGGTTGGGGTGGGGAGTGCTGAGTAGCTAAGCACAGAGGATTTTTAGGGCCGTGAAACTACTCCGTAGGACTAGCAATGGCGGTTACATGTCAGTACACATCTGTCCAAACCATAGAATGTACAGCACCAAGAGTGAACCCTGAGGTAAACTATGGACTTTGGGTGCTAATGATGTGTCAGTGTAGGTTCACTGATCGTAACAAATGCACCACTCTGGTGAGGAGTGTTGATAATGAGGGAGACTGTACATGCAGGGGGCAGGGGGCAGATGGGGAGTCTTTGTACCTTGTGCTCAATTTTGCTGTGAACCTAGAACTGCTCTAAAAAAGTAAAGTCTATTTTTAAAAGGAGGCTGACCCAAAAATGTAATAGTAAAACAGGAGCTCACCCCGTAGCCTTCTGCAGTCTCTGGCTTCCCCCAGGGCCACTGTGTCTCACCCATGGCTTCAGGCTGGACAGCACAAAGACAGGTGAGTCCCCAGCCTTGCACCAGGGCCAGGGGGACAGGACCAGGCACAGGGACAGATTGGCTGCCCTGAGGGATGGGCTATGAGGGAAGACCCTGACCACACCCACCCACAAAATAGAAGGAAAAAGGACATCTCCCTGCACCACCACCTGGGATGGCCGCACCCTGAAGTGCCCTCCCAGGGGCCACAGATGGTCAATTGGCCACAACCTGAGCGGCCCACGAAGGACACAAAGCAGCCGGGCAGCACTGGCCAACTGGTCCTCAGCCAGCCATAATCTACAGCCTAATCTCAATCAAATCCGACTATGCTGCTCAAATTTAAAATCCTCTCATACCACTGAGGGTTTCCTGAAGGTTGGCTTTTAAAAAGAAGAGTAGTGCCGGCCGTGGTGGTTCAGTGATTGAGTGTCAACCTATGAACCAGGAGGTCATAATTCAATTCCTGGTTGGGGTATATGCCCGGGTGGCGGGTTTGATCCTTGTAGGGGGCGTGCAGGAGGCAGCCAATCAATAATTCTCATCATTGTTATTTCTATCTCTCTCTTCCTCTCTGAAATCAATAAAAATATATTTTTTTAAAGGAAGAGGAGCTAAAGATTCTTGAGTGCTTCCTAGAAGGTAAGCACAGTTCTAAACACATTATTCTACTGACTAATTGATTTCCCTCAAAATCCTACGAAGTAGGTACTGTGGTTGTTTATTTCCATTGTACAATTGAGAAAATGGAAGCTCAGAGAGTTTAAGCAACCTGCCCAAGTCCACACAGCTGGTCCTAGTGGTGGGACATGTAGCTCTTGAAACCAGGTAACCTGATCCCAGAGCCCACTCTTTGAACTTCTGCACTGCATTTCAAATTTTAGAATTTAAAATATTCTGGTGGATCAAAAATATAGTTCTACTATTAATAGCCATGTCAACATAAGAAACATCCAAACCTATAGATAATTTTCATAAGAGTTTATTTGAGCCAAAACTGATGACAAGTGACAGGAAGCAGGATCTCAAGTCCTCCTGAGAATGACAGTTTGTAGTCTCAGTTATGCATTGGGAGTTGAGAAAGATGACATGAGGATGCAAGAAAGCAAGGGCCAATGCTCAATTGACAAGATTGTGTGCTCCCTTGAGGATGGTTACACCTCGGAGGGAATGAAAAAGAGGGTCACTGTGGTATTTCAGAGGTGTATTAACCTAGAATCTTGGTCCCATATAAACAACAACAGTGGCCAGGGCTGGCTTAAAAACCTCTCATGGCCCGGGCCATCACTACCCACCATGACCTGCGCAGGGAAGGGTTTCTGTTTATCACAGCACCTTCTTTTCATCCAGACACAGGACGTAAGAAGTGCATTTGGAGGGGTGCCCTGTGTCACAAGCCCTGGCTGAGTCACTCTAACGGTGGAGGTGCAGCCATTCTGAGATAATGCACACATAAGGGGAAAGCGGAGTTGACATAGGTATGAAAATCTGCAGGACTAAACAAGGCTTACAGACAAGCGAGGAGAGTGTAGAATTAAAATCAATGGAAAGCACAGGTCTGAGCAGCCTGGGGCCCCAGCTGCACCAGCATGGCCACTGGCTGGCATGGCGGCCAAGGGATAAAGCTGTGTCTATTGGGAAACTACAGGGCCAGCCTAGCGGAAACCCATATCTTCCCATAAAACAACTGAGTTCATGTTTCCCACATTCTAGAGCCATGAGGCGAGAGAGGCCGGCCCTCGGCTGGGCTGTGGCTGCTGTCTTGATGCTGCAGACGCTGGCCATGGCGAACCCCTCCCCACAGACCCTGCGTAGCCAAGCCAGAGTGTTCTTGGACCTGAGCAAGGAGGAGCTGAAGGCCGTGCGCAGCTTCCTCTGGTCCCGGAAGGACCTGAGGCTGGAGCCCTCCCAAGGATCAACCATCGCCAAGAACTACTGTGTTCCTCATTGAGATGCTGCTGCCCAGGAAGCAACAGGTGCTGAAATTTCTGGACCACGGTCAGAGGCGGCCGGCTCGGGAGGCGCGTGCCATCATCTTCTTCGGAGCTCAAGAGCATCCCAACATCACAGAGTTTGCAGTAGGGCCACTGCCATGGCCCCACTACCTGCGCCCGCTGCCCCCCAGGCCTGGGCACCAGATGTCCTGGACCTCCAGGCCCATCTCCTCGGCGGAATATGTCCTACTGAGCCACACCCTGGAGGAGGCCACCAGGCCCTTGCACCAATTTTTCCTGGACACCACGGGCTTCTCCTTCCAGGACTGCAACACCCGATGCCTGACTTTCACCGACGTGGCCCCTCAGGGCTTGGCCTCGGGCGAGCGCCGCACCTGGTTCATCTTGCAGCGCTTTGTGGAAGGCTTCTTCTTGCACCCCACAGGCCTGGAGCTCCTCCTGGACCACAGCAGCATGAACGCCCAGGACTGGGCGGTGGAGCAGGTCTGGTACAACGGGAAGTTCTACCAAAGCCCAGAAGAGCTGGCCCGGAAGTACGATGCCGGAGAGGTGGACGTGGTGGTCCTGGAGGACCCGCTCCCCGAGGGCAAGGGAGCCAAAAGGGCAAGAAGGAGCCGCCCCTCTTCTCATCCTACAAGCCACGCGGGCACTTTCCCAGCCCCATGACCGTGAAGGGCCCCCACCCGGTCCAACCCCAAGGCCCCCGCTACAGGCTGGAGGGCAACGCCGTGCTCTATGGGGGTTGGAGCTTCGCCTTCAGGCTGCGGTCCTCCACGGGGCTACAGGTGCTGAACCTGCATTTCGGTGGGGAGCGCATTGCCTACGAGGTGAGCCTCCAGGACGCAGCGTCACTGTACGGAGGCCACACACCTGCGGGCATGCAGACCAAGTACAGCGACGTGGGCTGGGGTTTGGGCACCGTCACCCATGAGTTGGCCCCTGGCATCGACTGCCCAGAGACGGCCACCTTCCTGGATGCCCTCCATTACTACGATACCGACGACCCTGTCCACTACCCCCGAGCCCTCTGTGTCTTCGAGATGCCCACGGGGGTGCCCATTCGGCGCCACTTTGACTCCGACTTCGATGGTGGCTTCAACTTCTATGCAGGGCTCCAGGGCCAGGTGCTGGTGCTGCGGACGACGTCCACGGTCTACAACTATGACTACATTTGGGACTTCATCTTCTAGCCCAACGGGGTGATGGAGGCCAAGATGCACGCCACTGGCTACGTGCAATCTCAGGGAGCACCCAGGGTGTGGCAGCCTGGACCCTGTCCCTGCCTTGGGGCTTGGCTGACCCCTGGGTCTGGTGGGTTGGGTAGAAAGGTGCGCTCAGGGTAGCAGAGAGGACAATGCCTCGATGTCAGCAAGGTCGCTGCTGCCTGGCACCTGGAGGTGGACGCAGCACCATTGGGGTTACTCACTGTGTCTCCTGGGTTAATGGTATCACCGCAGTATAGGCCTCCTGGCGGGATGTGGCCTGACATCAAGTCAGAACCGCCCCCAGAACCAGAAAGGTGGCTCCCATTCTTAACCCCGCCCTCCCCACCCAGCTCAGCCCCCTCCAACCACGCCCTGGGAACAGGAGGTGGTGCACACAGCCCCCGCCTGGGGAAAGATGGCCGCCGATCTCTGGGGCTGCAGGACAGCCAAAGCCTGGGACCCAGGGCTCAAAGGAACTTCCCACAGTCCCACCGCAACCACCGCAGCTGCGGTGAGCTATCACATCATCCTCCAGTTCCCCTGTTGGTTTTTGTGTTTAATCCCTTCCACCCCACAGCTGGCTCCATGCGAACCCCCGACACCACGTTCGCCCCTGATGGTTTGCAGCTGGATGTGGTCTGGGGTGGAGAACCCAGTGTAAAATGGGGGGAGGGGTACTTTGGGTGCTGGATCCTCATTCTGCATCTCCCTTCACACCCGCAGGCACCAAGAATAGCTTCCAGACGCTGGGCATGAAGCTAGAAAACATCACCAACCCCTGGAGCCCGGAGCACCGGCTGGTCCAGCCAACCCTAGAGCAGACGGGGTACTCCCGTGAGCGCCAGGCAGCCTTCCGCTTCGGACGGACTATGCCCAAGTACCTGCTGTTCACCAGCCCCAAGGAGAACCGCTGGGGCCACCAGCGCAGCTATCGGCTGCAGATTCACTCCATGGCTGAGCAGGTGCTGCCGCCCGGCTGGCAGGAGGAGCGGGCTGTCACCTGGGCCAGGTAAGGAGGCCTGGGAGGTTGTGGGGGGGGATGCCAAGAGGCCCTGCCCTATGTGTCCCTGAACCCCGACCCTCACCGAAGCTTTATTTTATGTCAGATCACACAAAGCAAAGCAAGGGGAGCGGTCAACATGTTTAAATGTTCTTGCGAGTTTCAAATCCATTTCCTTACTCGAGCCTTAATTTGGCAGCACTTGCTTCACCTCCCACAGCCCATTAGCTACCTAGGACCAAGGGAGGACTCTAAGGACAAGCTTAATTGTGCCAGGAGGGCTCTGCCCTCCAAGCTGGGACTTGTATGTGGCTCTGCCTCTATAACCTCTCCCTACATTTCCCTGTGTCTCATGTGGCTGTTTTTCTGTCTATGAGACTCTGTGTCTATGTGTATGTGTGTGTGTATTTGTGCGTGCATGTGTGTGTGCGTGTGTGCGTGTGTGTGTGTGCTGGCCCCCCCCCATGCCCAGAGCCACCTGGCTGCTCTGCCCGGCAGGTACCCCCTGGCAGTGACCAAGTACCAGGAGTCTGAGCTGTGCAGCAGCAGCATCTACAACCAGAACGACCCCTGGGACCCGCCTGTGGTCTTTGAGGAGTTTCTTCAAAATAATGAAAATATTGAAGAAGAGGTACTGGCCCCGCATTCTTCCAGCCCCAGGCCCAGACTAGAGCTGTGCCCTATCCTGGGACCTGCACCCCATCCCAGGGCCTGTGCCAGCAGCACCTCGCTGTGTGGAGAGCAAGCTCAGTGTCCCCAGATCTGCCCATTCCTTATGAGGAGAGCTTGAGGGGTCGCCCACCCCTCGCCTCTCCGAACCCGTCAGCACTGCCCACCCCTCTCTCCCACAGGACTTGGTGGCCTGGGTGACAGTGGGCTTCCTGCACATCCCCCATTCAGAGGACATCCCCAACACGGCCACCCCTGGGAACTCCGTGGGCTTCATGCTCCGGCCCTTCAACTTCTTCCCCGAGGACCCATCTGTGGCATCCAGGGACACCGTGATCGTGTGGCCCCGTGACAAAGGCCCCAACTACGTGCAGCGATGGATCCCTGAGGAGGGCGGGGACTGCTGGAAGCCTACCCCCTTTAGCTACAATGGGACTTACAGGCCCCTGTGAAGGGCCGCTGCCCCCAGCTAACTCCTCACTAGACCCCGGATTCCCCCACCCCACCCAGGAATGGATAATAAACCCTCCAAGGCTCAGCTCCAAGTACTGCTTCTTGTGGGGAGCACAGTGGGCGAGACACACCACTGCCCTTGGCCTCCATTCACCTTGGTCTACTCTATCCCAGAAAAGACTTCTATTACGAAGGCACATGACAGCCAATGAAACACAAACTTTACCTGTCACATTGGTTTTAAAAGCCTGAAGCTGACAGCTCCTTCTTGGGAGTCTATGGGGGACCTCCCCTACATCACCAAGGGGCGAGCAAATTAGCGCAACTGTAGGGAGACGCCATGGGAAAAATCTAGCAAAATTGCCAACACCTTTACCCGTGGACACATTAATCCAATGTCTAGCGGTTTATCCCAGAGATCTGCTCACAAACACAGAGAAAAGTGTGTACACAGTGACTCACTGCAGAGCTGTTTGTCATAGCAACGTCTGGAAACAACCCAAACATCCATCTAAGGGAGAGAGCTTGCAGGCCTGAATAAACTATGGCACGTCCACACGGTGCAATTCTAGGGGGTCGTAAAAGGAGCGTGAAGGAGCATGTTCTCTGGGAGGAACCCAGAGGAAGAAAACAACATGGGTATAGAACAGTGATGGCGAACCTTTTGACCTCGGCATGTTTGCATTTCGAAAATCCCTAACTTAACTCTGCTGCCGTGTCACATATAGAAATTTTTTAATATTTCCAACCATAGTAAAACCAAGATTTTTATTTTTGATATTTATTTTATATATTTAAATGCCATTTAAACAATCTCTACAGAGTGCCAACTTCCGCATAAGAGAGGAGGATGTACATTGACTTATAAGTCTACTCATGTGTTTACATTGATTTACAGAAACTCTAGGAAAGTGGCTGCCTGTCCTCTTAGTCCCTTTAGGCAGCTATAACAAAATGCCACAGGCCGGGGGGCTTCTGAGCAGAAGTCTATTGCTCACAGCTCTGGAGACTGGAGATCCAAGGTCACGGTGCCAGCAAAGTCACATGAAGGCCCTCTTCTGGCCTGCAGACTGCTGACCTCTTCTGTCCTCACCTGTCTGAAGAAGTGCAGGGCTGGGTGGCGTCTCTGAGAGCTCTCGTCCTGCCCTGGAAGCTCCTCCCTCATAACTAAGCTCCTCTCAAAGGCCCATCTGCTCCCACAGCTCAGTGCCTTTCCCAGGCTGTACTTAGTGGGGCGCCCAGCCGTGCTTGTTGAAGGCCTGAGGGACTGACCCACAGCTTAGGAAATGCACATTCCAACGTACACCTACTCCTCACCCTGCCTTCCCCCACCCTGTCCCTTTTCTGTCCTTTTGCC
Source organism: Myotis davidii (assembly GCF_000327345.1). Classification (NCBI taxonomy): domain Eukaryota; kingdom Metazoa; phylum Chordata; class Mammalia; order Chiroptera; family Vespertilionidae; genus Myotis; species Myotis davidii. The sequence goes on along the minus strand of NW_006288972.1, from coordinate 19,375 downwards.
CTAATCATGATTGTGGCTGTTCCCTTGGCTATGACCACACTGTCTCCCCCCCTAATGAGATGGCAAGAGAACCTGAGCCTTGCCCCTCAGAAAGGAGCCCAAGAACCCCAGAGTGTTCACTTCTCCCTCTCATGAGATCCGGTCCCTGGTGGTCCCCGCAGACAGCCAATTTCCCACCTCCTTCCCTGCTCATCCCTGGAGTCTACTTACCAGCATTTCTCTCCTGGCTTCTCCTTGCTTTAAGCCTGATGCAAACCCACGATACAAACGGAGACAAAGACGGGAAAGCTAGAGTCCCAGTCCTCAGAAGTCTAGGTCACGCTGGGGAGACGGGCCAGAAAGACAGGGCAGTGCCACTGAGAGGGCTGTCCCCAGACGGTCATCTCATTTTCCACACTGGAAGTCTGGTCTGACCTAGAGCCCGAGTGTGACCCCAGCATTCTCGAGTCTGCAGCATCCCGGGCCCTATTTAGCTCTATCGTCAGGTTCTCCTCAGGTGGGAGAAGGGAGACTAGTACATGTCCCCACCCAAGCCCTGGCCCTGACTCAAGATAGGAATACCCCAGAATCCTTATGGCCAGTATGACTGTTCCTCTGAAAATATAGGTGCATGGAGAAACCCAAGTCCAGCTGGCCAGCCAAGGGACCAGGACTTCTTGACAGGAACCTCCCAGCACTCACAGGGCCTGAGGGCAGCAGCGATGGGACAAGGTCTCTACAGCTGGAGAACCACAGTTACAAGGGCGACAACCACGAAGTCCTGGGGCTTGGAGTTGACTTGTGGAGTCTGTGCTGGTGGCCTCTGCCTAACCCTCCAGGTTCCCTGGGGACCAAGCCTCCATTGTCATCCCCCTTGGCCTCTGCTTGCCCCAAATCCTCCTTGTGGACTTACACACCTTCCAGAATCAGCCACCTGTCCTTCCTAGTGGGAGATAAGTCTCAGCTTCCATCCAAGCCAGCAGCCTGGCCTGCTGCGACAACTGCTCACCAGGGCCAGCGACATAACTTGTGGCCCCAAATGAAACTGCAGGCCAGGCCCCTGGTTCAAAAGTTAAGAATTCGAAGGTGGCACCGGGTGGTGTGGCTCAGTTGGTTGAAGCATCGTCCCATGCACTGAAAAGTGGCCGCTTAGATTCTTGGTCAGGCACATGGCACATACCCAGGTTGCAGGTTCCATCCCCAGTTGGGGCACATATGGGAAGAAACCAATTATGTATGGATGGGTGGAGCACACAATGTTTCTTGCTCTCCCTCTCTCTCTAAAAATAATTTTTTAAAAAAAAGGCATAACAAAGCGAGAAGTGACACAGGAAGTATGACCAGCATCCTCTTCACTGTGCCCCTCCAGAACTCCTGGTCTCAGCTCCAGAGACCTTTAAACCTTAGTG
>NW_006288972.1:14052-16077 GCF_000327345.1 Myotis davidii | reverse complement strand
ACCCCCTAGTGTCTTGTGTCCATTGGTTATTCTTGTATGCATGCATATAAGTCTTTCAGTTGATCTCTTAACCATGCCCCCAAACCCTCCCCAGGCTTCCCACTGTAGTTTGACAGTCTGTTCAATTCTGCTCTGCCTCTGCATCTACCCCTGTTCATCAGTCTACACTGGTGCCCATTATCTGTCCCAACCTCACTGGAGCTGTCCCAACCTAACCGGGGCCATCTTGGCATCACTGGGGCTGTTTCAACCTCACTGGGGCCGTCCCGACCTCACCGGGGAAGCTTCAACCTAACCAGGGCCGTCTCAACCTCACTGGGGCCGTCCCGACCTCATCGGGGCTGTTTCAACCTCATCGGGCCGTCCCAAGCTCACTGGAGCCGTCTCGACTTCATTGATGCTGTCTCGACCTTACCGGGGCCATTCCGACCTCACCTGGGCTGTTTGGCCTCACTGGGGCCATCTCAACCTCACCGGGGCCGTTTCAACCTCACCAGGGCCATCCCGACCTCGCCTGGGCCGTTTCAACCTCACCGGGGCTGTCTCAACCTCACTGGGGCCGTCCCGACCTCACCGGGGCCATCCCAACCTCACCGGGGCCATCCCAACCTCACCGGGGCCGTCTCAACATTTCCTGGGGCATCCCAACCTCATCGGAGCTGTTCCGACCTCACTAGGGCCACCCCGACCTTACCGGGGCCATCCCAGCCTCACCGGGAAACACAAAGTTTGGCACTCTGTCCCCTGCCGGGTGGCACCCCACCAGACAAAGTCTCCAGGCTTTCCTGGTGGCTGAACATCCAGTACGCCTGCTCGGACTTCACCCTCCACCGAGTGCACAGACTGCCCGTCTGTTGTCCCCCAGCGTCCCACGCGAGACTGGAACTGATGGGTGTGCTTGTGAACCTGCTGGTACAGCAGTTCCACATCGCCAGCCCAGCCAGGCCTGGCTCCGGCCTGCCCCGAACCCAACTCCGCCCCCTGAGTGCGTCCCTCCTGGATGCGAGGAGCCGAAATCTGCAGCCTGCTGGGTTGGGCTCTGTACTTGGTGCCTCTGCCCATCCTACTCAGTATCAATGCTCTTCTTTCTTTCCTTTCAGTTGTAGAGCCTCCACTGGGCCAGCTTTCCCATGGTTCTGTATGATAGCGGTTTGTCCCACAGTTGGTAGCCTCGATGTTGTGGGAGGCAGCACGCACCAGTCTCTTCCTTACACCGCCTTCTTGGTTCTCCTGGGTCTGTTTCTTGAGCACGTCTTACATGGGTGTGGGCACTTGAAGTCTGCAATTTGTTGGGCCAGGCTTAAAAGCACAGGTGGGTCTTTTTGTGCACCTGGCACAGCTTGGATGGGGATGTAAATTGATTTGGGCTCCCTTTCTTTGTTTTTGGTGGGAGGGGGTTGGCGGGTGGGGAAGACAATCTTCTGGCACCGCCACCAGCTGGGCTCTAGGTGGTGCCCTGAGCTGCTGCGACTCTTGCGCCCAAGGTTTCCAACAGAACCCAGGCTCTGAGGCTATCCTACTCTTTTTACCACTGGGTTCAAGTTCATGGTCCAGACGGGTGTGCCTGGGGAGGACCAGGAGGGCTGGAAGGCTAAAGACGGAGCAGCCAGATGCCTGCCTTCCTGCAGGGAATGTCTTCTCCAGGCATTGACATGTTTTGTCTGTCTGTTGCACCCCCTTACTTTTTCCTGCCCTCTCTGTTTCTCCATCTCCAGGCCCTGAAGACTGTGCCTTCACCTTCTCGTCCCAAACCTACCGGGTTGTCTCAGGCCCCCAGGGTGATTCAGTTTTGAGTCAAAAGGGCAAGCCACACGCTTGCAAGAAGAGCACCTACCAAAAAGCACAGGCACTTCTCTATTGGCCAGGAAAGCACAGTTTGTTGAATTAGTGAATTATTTTAATCCTGTGGATTAGTCTCCTCTTGCCTTTACTTGAAGTAACAGAACCATCTCCAAGCAGCTTAAGCATAAAGGGAGAATGTATTGGCAGGACAGCATGTAAATGAACATAACCAAGGAAGACTGC
>NW_006288972.1:3857-13149 GCF_000327345.1 Myotis davidii | reverse complement strand
TAAATGTTCATAAAAGGAAAGGGAAATAGCAAATCTTTCCGCATTAGGGCAAAAACATCTAATCTTCCCCAACAAAAAGGGTTAGGGGTTCAGTGAACAATAAATTCTTGTAAAGACGAGCCAGAAGTATACTTGGTTGGAAACTGCTTAGTTTTCACCTTCAGTCTTACTGAAGAAGGAGGTCACTGTGCTTTAACAATTATTATTTTTTTTTCTGATCATATTTTCCTTGAATTAAAAGGAGTGTCTTCAACATTAGCTAGTCAACGTCCACCAGCACTGCCAGGGGTGAACCTGAGGAGGGGAGGTGAGGGATTAAAGAAGACAGACAAGAGAACACAGTTGGAACAAGGTGGATCACTGCCTGGATGAGGAAACAGTGACACAGCCTGTAAGCCAAGCTTTATTTTATAGTCAGATCACACAAAGCAAAACAAGGGGAGTGGACAACATGTTTAAATGAATGTTCTTGGGAGTTTCAAATCTATTTCCTTACTCAAGCCTTCTTTTGGCAGCAACTGCTGGACCTCCCACAACCCATTAGGTACCTAGGAATAAAGGAGGACTATAAGGTCAAGCTTGTATGTGGCTCTGCCACAGGTCAGTTAGAGACTTGACCCTAAAGCCACTCCCTACATCTCTCCCCTTTTTTGTTTTTATTTACTTCCATTTACTTTATTCATTATAATCTTGGAATTATAAGCATTATTCCAAAGTTAGGAATTCTAAAAATTTTTAAACTACTACAATAAACATAAAACTGGAATATCAAGAACAAAAGGCTGGCTATTAATAAAACAATAACAAAACAATGCCAATGCAATACAGCAACAAGGGAGAAACCAAACTACAGATATTTTAACATTTTTAGGACTATTTCTACAAAATGAAAGTTTCTTTTGCGGCTGGTGTATATCTACTCAGAGTCCTGACATTTGGCTGCACAAGACTTTACAGAAACTGGCAGCTCACCAACACTATTAAGAAACATGGCTGAGAGAGTAGCTTCCACACCTTGCTTTTCTACCATCTGCTGGGCCTCAGTCCTTACCTTCTTCAGCTGATCCCATATTACGACCTTGGCCCCTTGCGTAACATCGTTATTTTTTTTCTTCCGCATCGCTATCATCCGGGCAACTCTCAGTCTTTTGAACAGAGGGACCAGGAGCTTCTTTGGGTCTACCATGGTGATGCACATAACGCTCTGGTACCCAAATTGGCTGCACTGCTCCTTATGGAAAGGAACAAACACAACCTCTGCCCCACAACATTACTGGATCTGGTCCAAACCATCGTCCAGTTTGTGAATCCTTCCCCCAGGCTAACTCAGCAGAGGCTACTGTACTGGAGGTCCAATGCCTTTCGGCTGCTGTACAATCCTCTGCATCATAATTCAAAAAAATTAGCACATGACATCCTTCTCCCCCTTTTGTTTGTGTAGAGAGTAGATCTTTGTGTCACCTCAGGGCCCTTGAGATGTCTCAAAGCTAAATTCTTGAAATATTACATTTGGAAAAGCTGTCAAGTATATTCAATTTAAATTTTTTCCGTACCCTCCTACTTTGCCTCAGGTGGGAAAAATAATGGTTTGTTAATTATAGGTAGGCCTGGCTGGCCTTTGCTTAAACTTCCCTGGTTTGCAACCTTTATAAATTTTACACTTTCACTGAACCTGCAAAGCCCCATGAGGTCCAGTGCCCATGAGCACATAAATTTTTAAAAATTTAATTTATTCCTTGTTTTTGTTCTTGTGCTATCTTCTACTTCTAGTTTTCTACTTAATCTGTATCTTCTAAGCAATATCTCAGTTAGTACCTTCACTATTTACATTTCAGTCCTCTTGACTTCCATTTTTAACTTTACAGTCCTGGCTTAGCTTTAAGCAAAATGCCCTGGCTTAGCATTAAGCATCACTATCAGGACTTCCATTTTGTGCTTTACACTTCTTAGACTCAACTTAAGAAATTTAAGAATTAGACTACACTTCTTTGAGCATTGTTTTAGAGATCACTTTCCTGAGATCCTGAATTTTCCATGTTTTAAACTCAGCGGCTACAAAATCTCGTTCCCTACATTACATTGACTTTCTGTGAGTGCTTCACTGGAGCATCCTTTCACCTTACAATTGTAGTTCCCCCTTACTCAAGCCCCATGTTCGAGCGCCACATGAGCCGTGTCCAGCATGGCCAGAGGTGAACCTGAGGAGGGGCAGTGAAGGATTAAAGAAGACAGAAAAGAGAATACAGTTGTGACGAGGTAGAATCACTGTGCCTGGATGAGGAAACAGTGACACAGCCTGTAAGCCAAAGCTTTATTTTATAGTCAGAGCACACAAAGCAAAACATGTTTCTTGCCAGTTTCACCTTGTTTTGCAGCACTTGCTGCACCTCCCACGGCCCTTTAGGTACCTAGGAACAAGTGAGGACTCTAAGATCAAGCTTAATTATACTAGAAGGGCTCTGCCCTCCAAGCTGGGACTTGTATGTGGCTCTGCCACAGGTCAGTCTGAGGCTTGACTCTACAGCCGCTCCCTACAGTTTTTTTTAAAACATGTTGCCAGTTCAATTGCAGGTCAGGGCATATGCTGGTTTTGGGCTTGATCCCTAGTTGGGGAGGTAGGAGGGAGAGTACAGGAGGCAGTGGATTGGTGTTCTGCTCTCACATCAATGTTTCCTCTCACATCAATGTTTCTCTCTGTCTCTCTCTCTCCCTTCCTTTGTCTCCAAAATCAATAAAAACATCCTTGATGCAGATTTTAAAAAGAAGACAAAATAAATATAAAAGTCATCTATACTAATAAAAGGATAACATGCTAATTAGACCAGATAGAATGGACATCTTCTGGCCAACCTTCCCAATGTCCTTCCTGACAAAGCCAGGGCCCGGGCAGTGCCTTCTGGGGTCCTGGGTGCTTGCAGCCACCCCAGGCAGCCCTGGCCTGGGTCTCAGGTGCCTGCAGCTGGCCAGAGGGAGGGAAGCCTGGGTTCCGGGTGCCTGCAGCCAACCAGAGAGAGGGAAGCCTGCGTCCCGGGTGTGAGGGCCAACACAGAGGCAGTTAGGAGCAATCAGGCAGGCAGGCGAGTGGTTAGGGGTGATCAGGAAGGAAATGGGGATAGGAGCGACCAGGCAGGCAGGCAGATGCAGTGGGTAATCAGGCAGGCAGGCAGGCAGGCAAGTGGTTAGGAGCCAGTGGTCCCGGATTGTGAGAGGGATGTCTGACTGCCAGTTTAGGCCCAATCCTGGCAGTCGGACATACCCCGAGGGGTCTCAGATTGCAAAAGCATGCAGGCCGGGCTGAGGGACCCCATCCAATGCATGAATTTTCATACACCGGGCCTCTAGTCCTATAGAATAAAAGGCTAATATTCAAATTGTCCCCTTAATTGGGAGTTCAACCAGGAGGACGAACAGGGGGTGCGGCTGGCTGGCCAACTGTCCGCAGCCTCTCCCTCCCGGCCAGCCAGACCCAACCAGACCTGATCAGGGCAGGCCGGCTGAACCCAACCTGTGCACAAATTTGTGCACCAGGCCTCTAGTATAACAATAAAAAATAAGCACTCAAGACTTGGTGATTAAGAAGATAAAGACCTGTTGGTTCTATCAAGCCCAAGCTTCCCTTTTTATCTAACTAAGCCATCTTAAGCTTGCCCTTTTTATCTAACTAAGCCATCTTAGTACTGTGTCCCCTCCCTGCACAGGTGCCTCCCCACCACCCAGCCCCTGTCCTTTCTCCTTTCTCTGGGCCCTGGCCACAGCCATCCTGAGGACTTTCTTCCCAGCCAATCCTTCCCTTCCTTCTGAATCCTTTCAGGGTCTCTGAGATGCAAAGAAGACTTCCTCTAGAGTCTCAGCTCAGTGGCTTCACGCTTTCTGTGCTGCTCTGGCTCTGGCTCTGGCACAGGCTCTGGCTCCCCATCCTAGACGTGGTTCAGGTCGCCTATTTTTTTGTGGGTGTCCGACTCTATCAGCCTCCGCCTTTCTCTATCCATTCGCTTCAGCTGAGACTGCTTGTTGGTAAATTTCCTCTTGTCTTTATCTCTGGCATCTGAAACTCAGCATTTACCTTAATAAATTATGGCCTCACACAACTTGCATTGCTCCCATCGGGGAATATGACACCCATGACAGCTCCTGTCGATGGTACCCTATGGCACGAGAATGAAAGGAAACAGACAACTAGGGCACGGGTGTTGGGAGAAACAGAAGTGAATCCCGCAGCTAAAGTGATGGAGGACTGGGGCACTTCCAAACTTGGGTACTTGTAGGGGCAACAGGACCCCCTGGCTGCAGAGCCCCGTCCATGCCCATCCTCGGCCACCACCCTTGCCCTCTGAGAGCCCCCTGAGCCCTAAATGGCTCCACACCTTGGTTGGCCCAGCCCTCACCCTGTCCCTCCCTCTAGGGCGGGTCCAACAGAGCCATAAAGCTCCAGAAAGAGCTCAGAAAAAGGCTGACTGCAGAGGCGAAAGGAGCAGAGCACACAGGTATGTTCTGATGGGCCATCGGGAGAGTCGAGAAGGGGATGACTGGCAGGGGAGGGAAGCGAGGCCTGGAGTGAGGGGCCAGGAGAAATGAAGACCCGAGAGACCCAGAAAGCCAGGGGCAACCTCCCGGAGGTGAGATGATAAAGGCTCAGTGGGGAGCTGGATGCTGTTCTCAGGTGGAGAGGAGCAGAGCACACTGGTCGCCACGTTCTCCCCTCTCGTGGTTTCAATGCCACAGTCCACACCCCAGCTGCCCACTGGGACACTACACACAGGACTGTGCTGGGGAGGATAAGCTTAAAGGGTCAGCAAGTCACCTCCCTCTTCTACAGAGCAGAAAGGCATTTGGGGATAAGCAGTTCTAAAAATGAGGGCCCAGCCAAGAAAAGACATTAGGAACTTAAATACATATTCCTGAGTGAACAAAGCCAGTCTGAAAAGGCTACAGACTGGTGAGCCCAACCTTCTGACATTCTGGAAAAGGCAAAAGTATGCATATAAATAGAACACAGTTATTAATCTTTATTTGATAAAGCTTCCCATGTGATTTCAAGTATAGTAGATCAACCTAATTTGGTTTAAAAATATTTCTTTTAAGAAGAGAGAATAAATCCTTGAATCATTCCAGGGCCCTTAAAATGTCCCAAAGCTATCTCACAGTTAAAGTCTTGATTTTAACTTGGAAAGACTATCAAATATACATAACCCAAAGATTATATTATACACTCTGTAATTAGTCTAAAAGATATCAATTAAATGTAAACCGGTTTTTATATTAAAAATTTGGTTCACACCATAGAATTAATCCTTTTTCTTTTAATCAGGCCAATAAAATATTATATCCTAGGTTGAAATTTTACCACACATAGTACATATAAAGACTACAATATATTTTGAATTACTAATTTTCTAAAGAAAATACAAGAATTATTTTTCTCAAAGATGAATTACTATACTTCATGTATTTTGTTATCACAATCATGTAATTTCTCTCAACTTAATTTGAACTTTAAACTCTTAGAAACCTCAAATTTTAGGTGGCAAGTTAAATACTTAGCGTTTCTTAGATTAGTAATATATTTATATTTTTAAGGCTATATTTCAAATAAAATACAAGACATATTTAAGTAATAGATTCAAATCTATGTTTTTAGATTTTTCATATGAGGCAAACTCAGATTAATATTCCAGTGTTTAGTCATTTTAAAATACCTAGATATTTAATAATTTGTATTATTTAATTCAGCAATGTTCTAAAGTTTTAAGTTACCAAAGACTTTGTAAAACTATATGTGAGGCTGGCAAATACCCCCGCCTGTCACGTGGAAGGCTGATGGAAAGGGAGGGGGAGGAGGGAGCAGGCCCATAGTCACTTTGATTTTAAAACTGCCACATTCCTCCTTAGAGATAACTTCTAAGGTTGCTGCTGCGGGAAACACAACTGGCTCTTTCCTCTAACACAATGCAGTCAGTCTCCCCTTGAGTGACTGGATAATAATATCATTATTAATGTATTTATAACTATTACTGAAAAGCTTTATTATAAACTAGAGGACTGGTGCATGAATTGGTGCACGGGTTGGGGTCCCTTGGGTGGCTTGCGGGGATCAGGCCGAAACCTGCAGTCCAACACCGCCTGCAGCTCCTACCTGCTGCTCCCACTCCCGCTCATCCGGCCCCACTGCGCCTGTCCTGGGTTCACGCCCAATCAGTCCCAATTGGGAGAGGTTTGCATTGCCACAGCAGCGCTCGCCAGCCATGAGCCTGTGTCTGGCGCCCTCTGAGGGGAGTGGCTTGCGGGATCAGGTCGAAAATGGCTTTCCGACATCCCCTGAGAGGTCCTGGATTGCAAGAGTCTCCAGGTCAGGCGAAGGGGCTCCACCAGTACACGATCAGAGCTGGAGAGGGACCGCAGGAGGGCTCCAGGGCATATCGGGCCCTGTAGCGCCCAGTCCGGATCAAGCTGATCTGGGGTGGGCTGATTGGGGCTGGCAGGTTGGGGAGGGATGCAGGAGGTTGGCCAGCTGGGGAGGGACTGTGGGAGGGCTCCAGGGCGTGTTCAGCCCATCTCAATCAGTCCTGATTGTCCGGACCCCAGCAGCACGCTAACCTACCAGTCCGAGTGTCTGCCCCCTGGTGGTCCATGCACATCATAGCGATGGGTCAACCAGTCGGCTGTCTGCCCCTAGTGGTCATTGCTTGTCATAGCTAGCGATTGAGCAGCCTTAGTATATCATTAGCATATTACACTCACTTTGGTTGAACAGTCCACTGGTCACTGGATGACCAGACACTTAGCATATTAGGCTTTTATTACATAGGATTCTTTATTTTTGTTACATCTATTTATTTATATTTTGATAACTTTAAGATTTTAAAGCCAATTACTATTATCCAAGGCATTTTCTTTGGCAAATTCTGTAACAGAGATAACTTATTGATTTTCAGTGGCTTTAATGTGAAAGTATTGATTTTTATTTTATAAAAACAGGAGTGCCCCAAGATTTGGGAGGCAACCTTGGAATGCGGTCCATTATTATTCAAGAACTACCCATTATTATGGAAACACTAATCTTGTTGCCCAAACACAGCCTGTATATTTTCTTTCTGTCATTATTGCCATTTTTTAAAGAAAAACAGTCTTGGATTTATTCTATAACATCCATGAAGAGATTGTACCACTCATATTTTTTCTCCCCGCCCCCACATCTTCTTTGCTTTGGGGAAATTTAGTAATGGCCTGTCCATCTACTGTTTCTTTTCTATTAAATTAAAATAAAGGCATGCTTAATAAACTAACAATAAACAACAGAGACAGATAACAATCAACAGACAAGCGCCCATAACATATTGATAAGAATTACTAAGTCAGAGTTCCTTTCATGGATCTTATCCTATTCTGCTCTCCATAGTATTGCCTGGCCTCTAAAATTATTTTAGCTAAAATTTGCTTGTCCAAAGGTGTCCTATGGTCATTTTCAGACAAAGCATTAAAGAGTCCTTTTGTGAAATAATTATTAGCCTCATTTTCTCTAGCTTTTGAGCCTTTCCACACTAGAGGCAGAAGATCCAGGGCTTTAGGTATTACAGAATTTTGACGCTCAATACGAAGTGGGCATAATGCAGTTCAAACAAGAGCCCACACACTTAAAGATGACAAGGGCACTTGTTTTCCTTGAGCCCGATTTAAGAGAATACACTCTGACACCTAAATTTCTTTATCCTTGACCATGCAAGCTAAAAATGAACAATGATGTTCCTGCTTTTTATTCAAATTCTTCCACATTATAGCCTGCCTGAAACAAAAGACGTTCCTCGTCCACTTATGGTTCATGACTCTGAAGCTGCAACGGGTTTTGTGCACAGTGAAATTCCCCACCTTTTCAGTGAACCTCCTACCTTTCCGGTGAATTTCATTTTTTCTTAGTTTTTCTTTCAGGTGAATCTTCTTCTCCTTCTCCCTTAAGAGTCACCAGATGTGAATGCCACATCCATTTGCGGCTAGAGTTCAGGATCTGGAAAAGGGGCCATGCACAAATGAATATACTATATAAGAAATGAATTTAGAAGGCATAGGGGGCCAGGCGAAGAACATTTCTCTAGTGGAGAGGCTCTCTGACTTCTGGGTCCCATTTGCTTTTATTCAATTGAACACACATTTGCCCTTTAGGAATGCATAAGGCATATCAAAGGTAAAGTTTGATAAACAGTAACAGGATTATCAGGGTAAAAATTGCCCTGAGCCATTTGGCCCACAGCAGGGCAATATTACCCTGATTTTCAGCCCTGCTGAATATCACATTGATAAGCTAACTACTGTTAGTCTCAGCCCACAGCAGTGGAGTTGCAGCCATTCTGAGATAATGCACGCATAAGGGGAAAGCGGAGTTGACATAGGTATGAAAATCTGCAGGACTAAACAAGGCTTACAGACAAGTGAGGAGAGTGTAGAATTAAAATCAATGGAAAGCACAGGCCTGAGCAGCCTAGGGCCCCCGCTGCACCAGCATGGCCACTGGCTGGCATGGCGGCCAAGGGACAAAGCTGTGTCTGTTGGGAAACTACGGGGCCAGCCTAATGGAAACCCATATCTTCCCATAAAACAACTGAGTTCATGTTTCCCACATTCTAGAGCCATGAGGCGAGAGAGTCCGGCCCTCAGCTGGGCCGTGGCTGCTGTCTTGATGCTGCAGACGCTGGCCATGGCGAACCACTCCCCACAGACCCTGGGCAGCCAAGCCGGGGTGTTCGCGGACCTGAGCACAGAGGAGCTGAAGGCCGTGCGCAGCTTCCTCTGGTCCCGGAAGGACCTGAGGCTGGAGCCCTCCCAGGGATCAACCATCGCCAAGAACACTGTGTTCCTCATTGAGATGCTGCTGCCCAGGAAGCAACAGGTGCTGAAATTTCTGGACCACGGTCAGAGGCGGCCGGCTCGGGAGGCGCGTGCCATCATCTTCTTCGGAGCTCAAGAGCATCCCAACATCACTGAGTTTGCCGTGGGGCCCCTGCCAAGGCCCCACTACCTGCGCACACTGCCCCCCAGGCCTGGGCACCAGATGTCCTGGACCTCCAGGCCCATCTCCTCGGCGGAATATGTCCAACTGAGCCACACCCTGGAGGAGGCCACCAGGCCCTTGCACCAATTTTTCCTGGACACCACGGGCTTCTCCTTCCAGGACTGCCACACCCGATGCCTGACTTTCACCGACGTGGCCCCTCGGGGCTTGGCCTCGGGCGAGCGCCGCACCTGGTTCATCTTGCAGCGCTTTGTGGAAGGCTTCTTCTTGCACCCCACAGGCCTGGAGGCC
>NW_006288972.1:1072-2807 GCF_000327345.1 Myotis davidii | reverse complement strand
GGGTGTGGCAGCCTGGACCCTGTCCCTGCCTTGGGGCTTGGCTGACCCCTAGGTCGGGTGGGAGGGTAGAAAGGTGCACTCAGGGTAGCAGAGAGGACACTGCCTCGATGTCAGCAAGGTCGTTGCTGCCTGGCACCTGGAGGTGGACGCAGCACCATTGGGGTTACTCACTGTGTCTCCTGGGTTAATGGTATCACCGCAGCATAGGCCTCATGGCAGGATGTGGCTTGACATCAAGTCAGAACCACCCCCAGAACCAGACACGTGGCTCCCTTTCCTAACCCCGCCCTCCCCACCCAGCTCAGCCCACTTCATCCAAGCCCTGGGCACAGCAGGTGGTAGACACAGACCCTGCCTGGGGAAAGATGGCCGCCCCTCTCTGGGGCTGCAGGACAGCCCAAAGCCTGGGACCCTGGGCTCAAAGAAACTGCCCACAGTCCCACCGCAACCACCGCAGCTGTGGTGAGCTATCGCATCGACCTCTGGTTCCCCTGTAGGTTTTTGTGTTTAATCCCTTCCTCCCCATGCCACCGCTGGCTCCATGGGAACCCCCGACACCCCCTTCGCCCCTGATGGTTTGCTGCTGGACGTGGTCTGGGGTGGAGAACCCAGTGTAAAATGGGGGGAGGGGTACTTTGGGTGCTGGATCCTCATTCTGCATCTCCCTTCACACCCGCAGGCACCAAGAATAGCTTCCAGACGCTGGGCATGAAGCTAGAAAACATCACCAACCCCTGGAGCCCGGAGCACCGGCTGGTCCAGCCAACCCTAGAGCAGACGGGGTACTCCCGTGAGCGCCAGGCAGCCTTCCGCTTCGGACGGACTCTGCCCAAGTACCTGCTGTTCACCAGCCCGAAGGAGAACCGCTGGGGCCACCAGCGCAGCTACTGGTTGCAGATCCACTCCATGGCTGAGCAGGTGCTGCCGCCTGGCTGGCAGGAGGAGCGGGCTTTCACCTGGGCCAGGTGAGGAGGCCTGGGAAGCTGGGCGGGCTGGGAGAGGCTCTACTTTCACCTGGGCCAGGTGAGGAGGCCTGGGAAGTTGGGGGCCGGGATGACTGGAGGCCCTGCCCTATGTTTCCCTGAACCACGTCCAGCCCTGACAGGGGTGAACTCTCACCGAAGCTTTATTTTATGTCAGATCACACAAAGCAAAGCAAGGGGAGTAGTCAACATGTGTAAATGTTCTTGCGAGTTTCAAATCTATTTCCCTACTCGAGCCTTCTTTTGGCAGCACTTACTGCACCTCCCACAGCCCATTAGCTACCTAGGACAAAGGGAGGACTCTAAGGTCAAGCTTAATTGTGCTAGGAGGGCTCTGCCCTCCAAGCTGGGACTTGTATGTGGCTCTGCCACAGCTCAGTCCAAGGCTTGACTCTATTACCTCTCCCTACATTTCCCTGTGCCTGGGGTAGCTATGGTTCTGTCTGAGAATCTGGGTCTGTGTGGCAGTGTGTGTGAGTGTGCATGCATGTGTGTGCGTGTGTGTGTGTGTGTGTGTGTGTTACAGGGCATGGCTCTGTGTTTGAGGAGGGGAGTGGAAGGCCTGTTCTGAGCACCTGAGCCCCCGCTGACCCTGGGTCAGACAGACAGGCTCCCAAGACATGATGTGGAAATCGGGGAAAGCCACGTCACCAACCCTGCACATGTGCCCCGGGAGGGGCTGGGCCACCCCCATGCCCAGAGCCACCTGGCTGCTCTGCCCGGCAGGTACCCCCTGGCAGTGACCAAGGAGC
>NW_006288972.1:0-1024 GCF_000327345.1 Myotis davidii | reverse complement strand
GCCCATTTCTTATGAGGAGAGCTTGAGGGGTCGCCCACCCCTCGCCTCTCCGAGCCCGTCAGCACTGCCCACCCCTCTCTCCCACAGGACTTGGTGGCCTGGGTGACAGTGGGCTTCCTGCACATCCCCCACTCAGAGGACATCCCCAACACGGCCACCCCCGGGAACTCCGTGGGCTTCCTGCTCCGGCCCTTCAACTTCTTCACCGAGGACCCATCCGTGGCATCCAGGGACACCGTGATCGTGTGGCCCCGGGACAAAGGCCCCAACTACGTGCAGCGATGGATCCCTGAGGAGGGCGGGGACTGCTGGAAGCCTACCCCCTTTAGCTACAATGGGACTTACAGGCCCGTGTGAAGGGCTGCTGCCCCCAGCTAACTCCTCACTAGAACCCCAGTTCCCCCACCCCACCCAGGAATGGATAATAAACCTTCCAGGGCTCAGCTCCAATTACTGCTTCTTGTGGGGAGCACAGCGGGCGAGACACACCCCTGCCCTTGGCTTCCATTCACCTTCTCTACTCTATCCCAGAAAAGACCTCCATTACAAAGGCACATGGCAGCCCCTGAAACACGAACTTTACCTGTCACATTGGTTTTAAAAGCCTGAGGCTGACAGCTCCCTCTTGGGACTATGGGGGACCTCCCCTACATCACCAAGGGACGGGCAAATTAGCGCAAATGTAGGGAGACGCTATAGGAAAAATCTAGCAAAATTGCCCACACCTTTACACTTGGACACATTAATCCAATGTCTAGGGGTTTATCCCAGAGATCTGCTCACAAACACAGGAAAAAAATGTGTACACAGTGACTCACTGCAGAGCTGTTTGTCATAGCAACGTCTGGAAACAACCCAAACATCCATCTATGGGAGAGAGCTTGCAGGCCTGAATAAACTATGGCACGTCCACACGGTGCAATTCTAGGGGGTCGTAAAAGGAGCGTGAAGGAGCGCGTTCTCTGTACGGATGGGGGGAACCTAAGGAAGGAAACAACATGGGTATAGAACAGTGATGGCGAAC
>NW_006288971.1:0-241 GCF_000327345.1 Myotis davidii | reverse complement strand
GCCACTCTCCCCTTCAAGATGGCACGGTCTCTGTCAGAGCCGGTAACTCCGGGAGAGATTTCAGCAGCAGTGGAGGCTGCTTGGTCGGGGGAACCCAGTCCAGCAATCCCCAACAGTCCCTTGGAGTAGTGCTGTCCCTCACCCACAAATATACACTCCCCATGCGACTACACAATCTCCCTTCGTTCTCTCACTCACACACTATCTTCAGTCTGCCTTCCTGTTGGCAGCCATCTTCCTC
>NW_006288970.1:172642-182555 GCF_000327345.1 Myotis davidii | reverse complement strand
GCCGTAGTTTGCCCACGGCTGCACTAGACAATGAAGGAGCAATTTGCCTCAGGTTAATTCCATTCTCCATCTGTCAGGAGACAAAAAGTGCTTGCAATTTTTTAAAAATATGTATTTTTATTGATTTGAGAGAGGAAGGGAGAGGGAGAGATAGAAACATCAATGATGAAAGAGAATCATTGATCGGCTGTCTCCTGCATGCCCTACACTGGGGATCGAGCCCACAACCAGGGCATGTGCCCTGACTGGGCAGTGCTTACAGTTATAAAAGGGCCTCCCTACCCCCAACCCCTCCCTGTTTTTAGCCATAAGATTAAAAGAAAAAAAATCAGGATAAGCATTCCTTATGAAAAAGGGAAGCAGAAAAGTACGATTAGCAGGATATAAGGGGCATGAAATAACACTGGTGTTATGTCGTGGATATATGTTTCTCTTGGCCAGGCAGGCAGCTCAGTGCCCAACCAGTTTGACTTTCAAATGATCTCATTAGGTGGGCCTCAGTGAGAAGCAAGCAGGTTCATACCTTTCACTATGGAAATGGACAAAAGCTAGTTATGCCCTCACTCTATCCCTGGCAGCCAGAGCACATGCACATGATTTCAGACCGACGCTGAAGATACTTCTGCCTGGCAACCTGACCCTGGAGAAAGAGCTGTGGAGCAGGGAGGTTTTAGTGATGGCTGCAGCAATGGGTGGTGGGTGATTACATCCTGCTATGGGCTTCCAGAGACCCCGCTCCCATTGTCTCTAGTTTACACTTCAAACCTGCATCTATACTTAGTGAACGCTTCTACTATTTTATGAATCTCTATACCTATCTATCTATCATCTATCTAAAAGCCCAGTGATTGGAATGGCAGAATGACCAGAATGACCAGGACAACAGGTGGCTATGATGTGTACTGTGGCAGCCAACCAGCCTGATCCAGGACCCGATCACCCCACCCCCAACCCCTCACTCTACTCCCACCACACCCCCAACAGGAGGAGCTGAAGCAGGGAGCTTGGTGGGCAGCAGCTCAGCCAGAGTTGTGGCAGTGGTGGTGGTGCATATACCACAGCCTCCCAAGCCCTGAGTCCTGGGGTGGAGGGGGCGAAGCAACAGGGAGTGCCGGCTGGTCCATCCATCACACCTCCAATCCCCTCAGCCACCATCACCGTGCCCAGGGACTGCCAGCCATGGCCATACCACCTGATCTCCAAGAAGAGCTGCTGCGCTGGCTGGCCCCAGGTCCCAGTGCTTTGGGGACTGGGAGGAAGGAGAGGGTGAAGCAGTGATGCCAAAAGGGGAGAGGCTGGTGCTGCAGGTTGGGAGTCTGTCCAAGGGCTGGGCACGGGGGTCAGGAAAGCAGTGTCCCAGGAACTAGGCTTGAATCCCGCCTCGTCACTGCCTGTTGTCATGGAAACTGCATCTATAGGTAAGGCGGGTGGGCAGGCAGGTGTCACAGCCCCACAAATGGCATGGGGACCAGGGTCCCCAGACTGCTCCCTCCCCACAGTGTCCCTCTGCACCTTCCTTGTGCTCCCCACCTTGAGCACCAAACTCCCCCGCCAGCCCCCACACACACCCCGCTTCACCACAAGTGACTATAAATGTTAGTAGATTGGTTGAAAACCTGAATTTCACTTTCCCAAAGACTTGAAAGAAAACAAAATACTATTCATTCCTTTATTTAATGATCATTATTCTGGCTTTTAAAATGGTCCTCGGAGGCAAACCACAACACCTGGTGCTGGAGTGCCTGCATACAAGTTTCTTCCATCTGCCAAGGGGTTGGGCTGTTACGGGGGTGTTAGGGGCTTCTTGGCCAGTTGCGATGATTTTGGGGGGTCTGTTAGTGTGCCAGTGACCAGGATGCTGAGAACAAAGCTATGGGCAGGCTTTGAACTGCCCCTGAACTGGGCTCTGTCCAGGGCAGAGAGATGACTGTAACCAGCCCTTGCCTGTTCCCTCCAGGAATCGCCACATCCTACTTCCTCACCGTCCCCACCTCTCATCCTCCATTTCTCCCTCTCTCCACGCAGAAAACAGAAATCCCAGGGTGTGTATGTCTGGTGTATACAGGAGGGACAGCGTTGCCAAAGGGCTAGAAAACAGAAATCCCAGGGTGTGTATGTCTGGTACAGGAGGGACAGCGTTGCCAGAGGGCTGGGGGTTGCCTTTCGTCCAACTGCCCAGATTCAGAGAACACCAACTCTTGCAGGGAGCATTGAAACTTGCAACCCCTCAGTGGCCAGCCTGCCTGTGATGTTACAGGATTTGGGTGGTGAGTGGGAAAGGTTGGGCTTACCAGCAGTCTGGACTCTCCAGGGCTTTTGCCTTGGGTTCAGCCCCCCTTCGCCTGGCTCCCCCGCTTCTGGACCAAAGTGCTCGGGTGCCCATAGGGGACCAGGAAGCCTGAGGCATCCTGGCCCAGGATTGCGGGAGGCCGCTGGGCTGGTAGTGCTGTTTTTCTAGGGACTAGGGAAGAGAATGCTGTGTTGTGTGCTCTGAGAAAGCTTTGTTGTGGTGGAATGGGAGCGTGTAGTTTTGGAAATGTAGCTTTCCAAGGCCTGGGGTGGTGGGTGCTCCCAGTGGAGGGGAAAGGCCGTGGGACTGGCCTTTGTGCTCTTGGCAGCTGATTTAGGGGAACCCCTTTCTTAAGCCACCGCCTCTTACTGGTCATGTGGCATGGCCTTAGGCAGCTTTAACTCTGTTCCAGGACAAGATTTGAGCTGAGAGAAGGAGGCTTGGGGTATGTGTTGAATAAAATGGCAACATTCTGAAGGGAAGAGAAAAAGCAACCATCTTACAAGCAAAAAAAGAAAAAAAAAGACTTAAATCTGAAAAACCCATTTGTCCAATGTTAATTATTATATGAGAGGTTGGGGGTGGGGGTTGGGGTGAAGGGAGAGGATAAGACAAAGATGGCCCCCTAGCCTGTCTTTCAACTTCTTCATCTAAGTAAAGTGAAAACAAAACTCTTTATCATTGCACATTAAGATGGCAAAAGATAATAGGTAAATAAAGGTACCTTTTTTTGTTGGGTTACCATTACCATTCTTTGATGAGGGTAGTTCATGGTTCAGAGCCTTCATCCACCATCATCAAAGTAAATTATTTCTTTATAGACACGGCCTACCTCCCATTAGTGTCACCAGGGTCAGGGGATTAGGGAAAGGAAGCCAAGTGTCCAGTGTTCAGTAATACTAGTACTATCCGCTAAAATGAGTTACTATTTATACAATGTTTACAACTCCGGCTGTCATAAAGCAGACACTTACAATTTTCAACATTATCATCATAATTATTATTATAGAAATATTGTACTTTGTTAGCTGTCATACAGGTTTCCTATCCGAGGCAACAAATCTATCTATATAGAAGCCTAATATGCAAAGTGTCACCTCGGGAGTTCGATCGACAGGGAGTTTGATAGCTCACTATGATGTGCACTGACCACCAGGGGGCGGCGTGGAATGAAGGAAGGCCCCGGCTGGCAGCTGGCAGCCAGGGAAGGAAGGCCCAGGCCAGCAGAAGGAAGTCTCTTATCAGCCCTGATTGCTGGCCAAGCCTAGGGACCGTACCCATGTACCAATTTTGTGTACTGGGCCTCTAGTATTATCATAAACCCTTGGTGGTAAGTTAGAAAGTTACAGGAATGTGGGTGTAAGCATCAGAGGAGAATTCTTAGAATATAATTAGTATAACTGACATGCTATACAAATAATCTTCTGATATAAATTCAATGTGAAAGTACTAGAAATTCAAATAAGGCAGACAGCTTTTCTCTATAGATAAATCTTAATCAAGTTGATCGAATTACTTGGCATTTTTATATCTGTTGAATTGCTAGTTCCTAATAATACAAAGATATGAGGACTTTGTACATCAATTACTTAGAAGGGATACGTGCGATATGTATTCTATTTGCTGCTGATAAAAATAGTATAGGTGTTGAGATTTTTCAAATATTTTAAATATTTGATATAGATTGTGAAATAATTTCCACGACAATAAAATGTTCTTGTTTTTAAGAGCAGAAATAATTGCTGAAGCAAAGTGTCCCTGCTGAAAACTTAAAAGGGAAATGGTCAGCAGATGATGATGAAATAACAACAGACTATCTCATGCAAATATAAGAAAATAGAAAGCATGTTAATTACAAAATATAGTTGGCAGTTAATAGTTCCACTACTATTCAACTATTCTCATATCTATGCCTAGAGTGTTTCCAACAGTTTTAAAAATTAAATTCATTAAATCAGACTCATAAACAAAGACGTACAAAAGCAACTTTAAAAATACATTACTAATTTGTAAAATCTATGTCTTTAAATTTAGACATGAGATTATATTAGTTTCCTTATTTTTTTTAAAAAAAGGGGGGAAATTGCAACAAAAAAATAAAAATGCAAAGGCAAGATAAATATTTTTGGCTCTTGGACCAAAAAAGATAATGAACAGTGAGAAAAAAACGAGAAGTGAAGACAAATGAAATAGACCATACTACTGATGTTCTTTTTCATGTTAAAAAAAGAAAAAGCCTTTTCATCTTATTTGGATTGATTTGGAATGAGTAGTGATAATTTGGGGGCTAAAACAATCAACAATACAGTCATTAAAACAAACGGGTTATTTAGCATAATTCTAAAATAGGAATTTTTGTATGTATTTACACATACATTTTTCTTAGGTCTCATGCTGAATGATATTTGATTGTCCTCTCTTCTGTCTTACTATTATTGAAACTAGAGGCCCAGTGCACAAATTTGTGCACTGGTGGGGTCCCTCCAGGTGGCCTGCCACGATTTGGCCCCAGCTCACGCCCCCAGCCTTGCAGCCCCAGTTCTTGCCCCCAGCCTCACAACCCTACAGCCCCACCTGGCACCCCACCTTGGCCTGGCGCCGCCAACTCATCTGCTCTACCATCCTGCCTGCAGGGCAATCGATCAAGGCCCATTGGGGCTGGGCCTCCTGCCCAGCTCCCTCAGTACTGGTCTCCGTCTGCGGGGCGATCAGCTGATGCCTGCAATGTTCCATGCCACCCCCTGGTGGTCAGCACACATCATAGCAAGCGGTCAAACTCCCAGTTGAACCTCATTTCTTCTGGCCTATTCAAGATGGTATCTTCAAACACCACTTTTTATCTAGATCCCTAGATCCTCCTATTATATATTTTTACACATTTGACATGTTCCCAACTCTTATACTTGTCCTGTGTATGCTTTCTTTTCTTCCATGTCACTACTCTAATATGCTTTATACTGGTTCCCTATCATCTCTCTTCTGAACATTCATCAATATCACTTGTTTTAGGTCACGAGCTCAAAATGAAAAGGGCCCGAAGAGAGTCACACGTGATTGGGGATTTGACATGGCAATGCTTGGTACCACAACCACCTCTCTTGCTTTTCCTTAAGGCCTCTGTGGCTACAGTGATCTGCCATGAAGTTTTTACTGTGACAAGTGAGAGGCAGTGTCCCTTCTCCTTGTTTTCTTTCGTCAAAGGCTACAATTGTCAGCAAAATGGTACTCAGCCCCTTAGGAAGCCCCAACACTCAGAAGCAGGCATCTCAACCCTCAGTTCTTCTCCTCTTTTTTTCTCATTACAGCAGCAGAACAGAGGTTTTCTAAGATTTAACCTCCAATTTGGCCTTCCCATCTTCCCTCTCTTGCTCTCAATAACTTCAGTTATAGGGCATTTTCTCTCAGGTATAGTACACATAATTAACACTAAATATATCTCAAACTAAGTAGTTACCTGTTATATTTAAGCTCTAAAATGCAAATAAACTAAATAGAAAGTATATAAAAAATTCTTTCTGTATTTACTCTCCTTTTTCTACCTACCTTACTCCATTAGATATTAATTTCACTGGGCAGAACCTGAAAGCATGCCATTTAAAGATTTTTTTTAAAAAAATGACCAATTCAAGGAATCTAGAACACTCAGATGACTCTCTGCAATACTTTCTGCCTTCCTAAAGAATATGATCACTTGGGAGATATCTATGTGAAGAGGGAGCAATAAAGATTTCTGTATTCAGAGTATTTCATAATAATAATTAAGATCCAGACACTCAAACACTGGTCAGGTTCAGTTTTGAAAGTTATTCAAAAGATTAGTTGATATTTTGCAAACTGAATAGCTAACTGGTTTATTATGGCTGTACCTCTACTAACTGTATGCTTTTATATAATAAAACATTATGCGTTAATATAAGAATTCCTATTTTGTTTTCTGTGTCTTGGGAACGGAATGCTCCTAGTCCCAGTTATAAAAGTAGACATTATTGTTATCACCAAATCCTTTTTGAAAGTAGTAGAATATAAATATTTAATAAATAGAATTCTATTATCTTATGTTAAACATGGTTATATAGATTTTTTTTGTTTAAACCGCAGTATAAGAAAGTACCAGTAAGAAATATATTCAGAAATTAATGCTAGAATATAGAAATACTGTCACCATTTTACATATCCCCATAGTTTTTAGAAAATAAATTTGTTGGATAATTATTATGTTTTGAATTTACTACATAGAAATGCAGGAGGCAGATAATGATAATAGTGTTATTCTGTTTTCAGAGAAAAGCTTCCTGGATAAATATGGTGTTCACCACTCTGGAGAGAATAAATGAATTTCCCTGAAAGAAGCTCATGGGTGGATTTGTAATGGGAAAGAATTTGCGACTGAAATGAAATGAATACCATCCGTTGAAGAATGGTATGTTTTGTGCTGTCTCCATATCACTCAGCTCTTTGTATGAGCATGCATCCAGCGCTTCCTCACTGCATACTAATGTGGGTGCATTAAGCCTCATGATACTTTCATACCAATTCTGATAACTATAAGAAAATAACTCCCACGGTGAGCATTTCAAAAATTCTACCATTTGAAATTCAGGTCAATTTAGTCTGAATATTCTTGTCCAAATGTGAATATATGTATAAAAATGTGAGCTGCAGGACAGATAGGTTCATATTCATACCTTCACTGAGCTTAAAATTGCTATCTGGCATTCTGAATTGGCTGCCAGCTCTCAACATTCTCAAGAAAGTGTCACTTACTACAGTTTTCTTCGTCTGAATTATCACTGCAGTCATTTTGGCCATCACACCGCCAGTGATCTGGAATACAGTTGTTGTTTTTACACTGGAATTCATGGGGTCCACAAGTTTTCTTATCTGTAATAGAAAGAACCAAAGTTTTCATTGTTGACTTCCATGAAAACCTCCCTGACAGTATCCTCACTGCCAGGCCAATTCCAGGGCATATAATATTTCCTCAGAATTTGATTAAATTCTTACTCAGAAGGATTCCTTAGGAAAACTGAAGGCAGACAATGGATAATATTCATCTTTCTGTCTTGTTTTATGTTGTTATAGGTCATATTTTCATCACAAGCTAATTACAAAGCAATTGTTCAGATCACCCATACAAACGCAACACAAAGCACCAATTAATGAAAACAAATGAACATCAAAATTATCCAAAACTTGCCTTCTCTTTAGCACACTCCCTCCCTATGCCACCTTCTATTTATGCTATAAAGCAGCAAAAGGAAATGGTTATCAATCAGACTCAGAGGTTGTCATCTTGTCTTTCTCCCCAAAGAGCTCTTATTCATAATCTCCCTATAGTCAGCTGCTCCAATTTCATAAATCATAATAGTGCACAGCGTGCAAACCTTGACAATTAATAAAGTGCCATCTCACTGGAACATCTAAACAATCTCAATGAGTATCAGGAGAGGTATTAACTCGCTCTTCACTTTACAAATGACAAAACAGAGACTCTTAGAAGTTTATGAACTTGATGAATTTTCACTACCATTAAATGGCACAGCCAGTATAAAAAAGTATGCCTTTATTCCTGACTTAGTGCTTTTTTAGAACAAATCTATGTCCATATGAGCCAGTTGCAGAATGCATGTAATAGGAATTTTTTAATGTTTAGGTCACATACTTTAAAAAATTTCTTTGAATAATATCTGTACATAGTCTAAAACAGTACTTAAATTTTAACATGCATACTTATAAATCACTTGGTAATTGTGCTAAAATAGAGATAATGATTGAGTAAATCTGGATTTCTAACAAGCTCTTTAGTGGTAACATTGTTTTTTAGCAAGGTTCTAAATAATCAAGATGATATAAATTCAATAACATAAAAATAATAAAATTATACGCACTAGTATACAAATTAAAAACATTTCTTTCCCTTTCATATACTTAGATACACTCCTTATTCTCAGACATATTAAAGAAAAACAGTGAAATGTTTAACAATTTAGACTGGTGAAATAAATTAACTAAAGGAGAAGATCAGCTCTTGATGATGGTTGCTATACTTTACTTCAAAATGTATATTATATAATTGAGATTCAAATAGGATTTTAAAAGCAAAAGTGATTTATATATAATTATAAAAATTAAATAATGAACATCTATTGAGAGCTCAGTCTACCTCTTAGCTAAACATTTTCATAAATATGATCACACTCAATCTTTCTAACATCTGTAAGATGTATTATTACATGCATTTAAATACCAAGAAACATAAGTCTTAGAATTTAAGTTACTTCTCCAATCTTATAAAGCTATTAAATGACAAAAGGGCAATTTATATACAGATTCCACTCCAGAATATTCTACATTTCTGTAGAAATTCTCATGATAGATTTCAAATACATTTTTCAACTAAATAGATAGATGATAGATAGATAGATAGATACATAGATAGATAGATAGATAGATAGATAGATAGATAGATAGATAGATGATAGGTAGATGATAGGTAGATGGTAGGTATATGATAGATAGATTGATAGATACCCCCACATTCTCTTCCCTTTCTTCTTTCCTTTCTGCCTTCATGCCTGTCTACCTGCTAATGATGACTCAGAATGTAATGTGAGTCACTGTGTTGTATGCTATGTTATATAATATATCCTGTTTGCCTGTGTCATACATAGCTTTAAATTTTAAAATTTGCTTAATATCTATAGAATTTCTAATGTAGCATTCTACACATCTCAGACAATCAAGAAATATGTCAGAATGGTTGGAATTTGAACAATGACCATTAAAAATATAGGGTTTGGTACTAAACTATTTAAATGGTTACTTCATTTTAATGAATAAAACAAACTCTTCTGAATCTATTACTTTATTTTTTAACATTGGTTTATGTATTCCTTGTCATGTGTTCCTTGCATTATTCCTTTGTAAAAATGTTTTGATTGATTCTAAAGAGGAAAGAAGGGAGTGGGAGAGAGAAACATCAAAATGAGAGAAACATTGATCAGTTGCCACCTACATTCCCCCTATTGAGGTTTGAACCTGCAACCCAGGCATGTGCCCTGACTAAGAGTCAAAACAACAATATTTTTGGTGCTTGGGATGATGCTCAACCAACTGAATCACACTGGCCAGGGCTGGTTTCATTATTTTTAAATATTGTTT
This sequence comes from Myotis davidii, assembly GCF_000327345.1. Classification (NCBI taxonomy): domain Eukaryota; kingdom Metazoa; phylum Chordata; class Mammalia; order Chiroptera; family Vespertilionidae; genus Myotis; species Myotis davidii. The sequence continues at coordinate 173,104 of NW_006288970.1, read as the reverse complement.
TAAATTTTTAGAATATATAATGTAAGAAAAATCAGACTAGATCAGACAAACAGATCATGTGACCTACTATTAAAACATTGCCTCCAAGCAATTCTCCATGACTGCGAAGGTTAACGAGTGGTACTGAGCATCAATACAACCCATTTTTTTAATTGTTTACCCTAAATCCTATTTTTATTTTTTTGTTTGTTTAAACGTTTGTATCATATTTTGTGTTTGAAAGAGTTCTGTTATTATTTTTTAAGAACAAGTTATAGTTCATTTCGAAGATGTTCACTTGGGGCATTCAGAAACAGTAACATGGAAAGGTAAATTGCCTTCTGTAAGGTTATTCAGATTTTATGTTTCTAAGTTATTTAATTTTGGGATCCATAACATTATTAAAATTACAAATACAAACTATATCTGTATTTAAAATCTATTTAGACATGTTTGAAGACATATATACATATATATATATAT
>NW_006288970.1:170564-172095 GCF_000327345.1 Myotis davidii | reverse complement strand
TTTTTTTTTTTTAATAGGAAAATGTATGAGCAGGGTCTAAAACAGTGGTTCTCAAGTTGGCTCTGCATTAAAATCACCTGGGGGATTTTAAAAGTTCCTTGTCATTCCATATGTCACATCAATATAATCAGAGTCTCTGGGGTGGAGCCCCAACATCTGTATTTGTATTAAAGTTAGCCTGGTAATTCCAATGAACAGCCAAGATTGAAAATCAATGGCCCATAAAATTAATTGCAGAACAGAATATATGTAATCCCACATTATAATACTCTTGTGTAATTAATATAAACTGTTCATAATATACAGAGTTTTCTATTAATTCATATTGCTAAATAGCATTTAAAAGTGTATTATTTTGGGTGTTGGAAATATAGAGGATGCAAATATAGCACAGTCGTGTGCCATTTAATAGAAATACATTCTGAGAATTATTAACCAATTTTGTCACTGTGCAATCATAGAGTTCGCTTTCACAAAGCGAGATGGTAAAGCCTACTGCACACATAGGTTACATGGTAGAGCCTACACCTCTTACACTACAGACTATATAACATATCACTGTACAAAACTACAGAAGATAAAGTCCAGCACAAGAGAAAGTAATGCAATTAACAGATATGGTAAACAGGAGATGTATGAGGTTGCCGCCAGTGTAATATGGCACACTGTTTTACAACAAACATTTTTATATAAGTAGAAAGAGTACACTCTAAAATAATGATTAAAAATATAATATAATAAATACATAAACCAGTCATATAGTTGTCTACTATCAAATACTATATGCTGTTCATAATTGTATGTGCTATACTTTCCTGCAATAGGCAGAGCGGTATATTAGTTTATATCTGCATCACTACAAACACCTGAGAAACATGTTGCATTGTGACATTAGTTGATAGGAATTTTTCAGCTCCATTATAGTATTATGGGATTAACCATATGTGGTCCATCCTTGTTTAAAACATCATTGCATGGCATATGAATATATTTGAAAACTATGTTATTGCTGTTCATTATGCCTTCCCATTAATTGTAGATATTAGTACAAGTGTATGCTCCCAGAATGGTGGGGTAAAGGACCGGCAAAGTGTAAAACTCTATGTAGAATTTGCTGCAATACTTTTGGTTCTTGTATATGTGGGATGGGACATTCCCAAAAAGAGACACAATAATCTGTTGACAGTGATGCTTTTGGATCAAGAATGGGGAAGTAGACTGGGAAATGGGGTAAAAGAGAATTCAGTTTCTCTTTATACTGAAAGGTGTGAAAAGGAATTGACAAAGTCCTAGAAGTAAAAGTGAATTTGGGGAAGCCATTGGATTCAAGGTCAGTAGATATGTTTAATTATATTTTTACTAGAGGCCCAGTGCACAAAAATTTGTGCACTCGGGGGAAGAGGGGGTCCCTCTGCCCGGCCTGTGCCCTCTCGCAGTCTGAGACCCCTCGGGAGATAACAACCTGCTGGCTTAGGCCTGCTCCCAGGTGGCAGAGGGCAGGCCCAATCCCTAGGTGCAGCCCCTGGTCGGG
>NW_006288970.1:160678-169541 GCF_000327345.1 Myotis davidii | reverse complement strand
ATCGCAGCTTGCTGAAAGCTGGTTTCTGGGGTTTTGTTTAGCTTTTATATTTGTTACAATGTTCAAACTGCAGGTTCATAGGCTGGCAAGGCAAGCAGGGAATGTTGGAGTCCTCCGTCACTGAAGCAAGCAAGCCTCATGTTAGTTTCAAGCTGCCTGGCTGCTGGCCGCCATCTTGGCTGGCAGTTAATTTGCACATTGCCCCGATTAGCCAATGGGAAGTGTAGGGTCGTACGCCAATTACCATGTTTCTCTTTTATTAAATAGGATAGATTGGCAATATCAAAAATAAAACTTTAAAACCTTTTACAATGGTATCAATAAAATGATTAATACCTATGAATTAAACTTTTAAAATTTGCATAAGACGTTCATACTGGAAACTATACAACATTGCTGAGAGAAATTGAATAATGCCTAAGAAAATGCAGTGCCAGGTCACTCATATAGACTAGAAAACTCAGAATGGTTAAAATTTTCTCTCAATTAAAATATATAACTAATGCAAAACTTATCAAAATTCCAGCAAGTTATTTTGAAAGGAACAGATTATTCTGAAATTATCTTGAAATGAAAAGTATCTGGAATAATCAACCAATATTGAAAAAGAACAAAGTTGGAGAATTTACAGTACCTGATTTCAAGAGTTACTATAAGGCTACAGTAATCACAAGAGTGCAGTGTTGAACAAAATGAAACCAGAAATATAGGCATACATATGTGATCAAATGATTTTCAGAAAGATCTCGCCAGTTTAATGCAGAAAGGAAAAGTCCCTTACAGCCCACATAGCCATATAGTTGAAACAAGTGGCTATCCATATGGAAAACATAAATCTTAACCTATCATATTTTATTGCTTTACACACACAAAAATCAGAGATTATTATAAGTATAATACGAAAATTCCAAATTATAAAAAAATTCATAATCTTGAAATAACTAAACACAAAAAAACATTAAAAACAGAGAAATATTGGTAAATTGGACTTAAACAAAACTTTCTTTAAACCTCTTTCTGGAAGTCCCACATAACATTTTGCTTACATTTCAATGGTCAGAACTTAGCCACATGACACCTAGCTACAAGGGGAGCTGGGAAATGTGATGACTTATTCCAAGTAGAAATCTATCAAACTAAGGTCCAGGATTCTGTTTCCACGAATGAAGTAAGAATGGTTATAGAAATCAATTTATGAGTCTCTGTCAATAAACAAACAAGGCTAATTAATGCCATCAAGAGGATATCTATAGATACTGGAAGAGAATAATTCTTTTCTTTGGAGATTGCAAGTACCTTGGCTCATTTTTTTTTAACTGTGAAAAAAGCACCCATTTCAGAAGACTCCAGTAAAGTAAAGAAGAGCTTAGAAATGTAGAAAATGAATATAGGGTACTTATAACTCTATGTGAGTACTTGAGTCCAAATTGTATCTAAAGTCAACTCCATCCACTCCTTGGAATCCAGGCAGACAATGTATTTTACTACTAGTTTGTGTTGATCTTCTGTCTTTTATAAGCTAGAGTCCTAACTAAGGCAAACACCATACTATTTTTTATTGCTTAAAATTCTATGGATTTCTAATATTAATGCTCTTATCTGTATGTGTTGGTTTATATAATACCTAGCCTATTTCATTGGTTTCTAATTAACTGGGGAATATAAATCTCCTTTCACAAGAAAACCAGAGTCAGTATCTATTTAAACGTGATTTGCAAACCCAGGCTTCCATGAAGATGGGAGGTAACATAAACACAGTTTTTGAGCATATTCTCTGCATGACATATGTTATTACAGTTTCTAGTGATATTGATTATCTGGAAAGCTGCAGGTTGCTTTGCATTGCAAAGTGTTTGGTGGATCTGAAAATTCATTTCATGTTACTGCCCATCAGCCAGGGTGATATTCCTCAATGAGCACTCACATGTACAACCTATTCTGCGAGAAGAAGTGTGTAGAATACGTGTATGCATCAGCGGTTGAAAACAGCAGTGCCAGCTTCAGCTTGTTCCAGTGGAACCCTGCAACTTCCGTTCTGTGTTTGAATTTTTTGTTATTTTTTTTAACTTTTACATTATTCTTCCAGGTAGAGAGGAGAAAGGTTGATAAAGTAAAAAAATTACCAATGACATATTTTCTTTATGAAGAGGTAAATCTATAATAAGCTAGCTTGCTAGACACACCCATAATGCCATTTAAAAAAAACTGTGTGTCAATGCAATGCGATTTTCAGTGTAAATTTCTGAATTTGCATTACGCAGTTTTAGAAAGTGTTGTATAACATCCTGTAATGCTATCTGTCGCACCTGACACCAATTTGTGATTTTTTTGAAGAAATTTTATTGTAGGTTTAAATTTGTTGGGTGAGGGGGGAGAGTAGTTATTATTTCATCTTTTGCCAATAGACTTTGTACATCATGTGCCAAACTTCTGCTTTTTGTTCATAGTTCTTTTTTCAACAGCCTGTCATAATTTTTTAGGTTTATTGAGAAATAATTGACATATATCACTGTCTAAATTTAAGGTGCACAGCTTGATGGTTTGAGTTACATATATGTGAAATGATTAGTAAGACCTTAATTGTTGAACTTAATTCTTTCCAGAAGGCTCTTTGAGAAGTGATTTGTTTAAAAACCAAATCATTTTTTCCCACTAGGAATAATGTAAATTGAAATAATCCATTCCAGGCTCACAAATCCCTCCCTGTTTTCACCTTTCTTATATACAGTACATAGCTAGTATACTGTTTAACCTATAAATAAACACTTCTTTTCTTAAATTTATTGAACCATTTCCTATTAGCCTTAAATGAGTCACTTTCAGCATTTGTTCCAGGGGTATCTTTCAGGTCAGTAGGAGGTATCTTCACTTTTTCACACATCACTGGCTATCTGCTTGTTTATCCAAATCAACAACAGTTTTTTGTGGGTTTTTTTTTATTTTATTTATTTCTTCAATTGCCTGTGATCATTGTTTCTTTCATATCCTTAGCAACATTAGCACCCTTGATGGTTTATTTATGTTTTTAAATTGTGCTAATAGTTTTAATTTGGCACAAAACTATTAAACTAAATAGTTACATTAACCCAGTAACAAAAAAATTCTCTTCTTTGCTGCCTAGAGATGCTTTTTGTCATGCTGAGGTATCAGCATGAAAGGGTAGTCAAATTGAAAAGGGAAGTTTTGGTCAACAACTTAGACATTTTTTCCATGAACAACTTGGTTGAGAACTAAATTTATTCCAGATGGGAGATGTTTGAGAACTGAGGCTTTTCTGTATTACAGTAGGTTAAGTTAACATACATCTTCTTCTATGGATACAATAAAAAGAAAACAGGAAGACAATTTTCTGTGATGAGAACTCTTAGGATTTACTCTGGTAACAACTTTGCTATATATCATCAAGCAGTGTTACCTATAGCCATCATGTTGTACATTACTAGTACTTATCCTATCTAATAAAATAGTAATATGCAAATTGACCATCACTCCAACACACAAGATGGCCAGCAGGGGAGGGCAGTAAGGGGTGACTGGGCCAGTAGTGGAGGGCAGTTGGGGGTGACCAGCCTGGCAGGGGAGGGCAGTTGGGGGGAACCATGCCTGCAGGGGAGAGCAGTTAGGGGTGACCAGGTCAGCAGGGGAGGGCAGTTATGGGCACTCAGGCTGGCAGGGGAGCAGTTAGGCATTGATTAGGCTGGTAGGGGAGTGGTTAAGGGGTGATCAGGCTGGCAGGCAGAAGGAGTTAGGGGCAATTAGGCAGTCAGGCAGGCGAGCAGTTGGAGGCCAGCAGTCCTGGATTGTGGAATCGGGCCTAAATGGGCAATTGGACATCCCTCAAGGGGTCCCAGATTGGAGAGGGTGCAGGCTTGGCTGAAGGACATAACCTTTCCGCCCCTCCGTGCATGAATTTCATGCACCAGGCCTCTAGTTTATATTATAACTGAAAATTCATAACTTTTGATCACTTTTCTCTAATTTCCCTTTTGCCTACCTTCTGCCTCTAGTAACCACAAGTGTGATCTCTATTTTTGTATGAGTTTGTTAGATTTTTTTTAAAGTTTCCACATATAAGCAAGATCATACAGTTTTTGTCTTTATCTGACATATTTTACTTATCATACTGCTCTCAGGTCCATCCATGTTGTCACAAATGATATGATTTCCTTGGTTGTTTTCTTTATTTTGTGTATGTGTATTTATGGTTGAATAATACAGCAGGTCCTCAAGTTCTGTTTTATTCAATCTCATTTCATAATGTTGATGAGATGTGTAGGATCTTAACTCTTGTTTATATCAATTAGTCTATGGTAATATTGTTTTGTTATATATCTTTTTCTGCAGTTTTAATAACCTATTGACATTGTGCATATACCACAACTTCTTTATGCATTCATTAATCAATGGATACTTAAGTTGTTTCCATGTCTTAACTATTGTAAATAATGCTGCTATAAACATGAAGTGCAGGGCTCCTCGGGATATATTCCCAGAAGTGAAATTGCTAGATTATATACTAGTTCTATTTTGAATTTTTTGAGGATCCTGCAGACTGTTTTTCATACTGGCTGTACCAATTCACATTCCCATCAACAATGCACAAAGGTTCCTTCTTCTCTACATCCTCACCAGCATTTGTTACCATCTTTTTGATGATGGCCATTCTAACAGATGTGAGGTAATATATCATTGTGACTTAATTTGCATTTCCTTAATAACTAGTGATGTTGAACACAGCCTGTAGTCTTGACAGACTGGTTGCTGTTTGTGGACCACAAATGAGGAGAACCCAAATCTCTACAATAAAAGGTATATGCAAGGTATCCCTTTTCAGAATCATTCTTAAGCCAAATACTTTTTAACATAGTTGATTACCAACTAAACGAATTGATAAGAGTCAATTTAGACAATTGCTCAATTCACTTTACAGTTTTGGATGGACATCAGACTCTGATCTGGTGGGAAGAATGAGATATCACAAAGATGAGGTATCTCAGCATTAAAGTCAGAACCTGATTTGAGTCCTAGGTTCCTACTCATGTACAACCTAGAGTAATTACTTACTTTCAGTTTTTTGAAAGCTAAAAATTGATGTATAATTCATTCTAATACATAGAACTGAACATAAGCTTAATGAAGAGAAGCTAGTGATAATAGAAGTAATTATTAACTAGTTACTTGTCCTATCTAATAAAAGACAAATATGGTAATTAACCGTACCTCCAATATACTTCCCATTGGCTAATCAGGGTGATATGCAAATTAACTGTAAAACAAGATGGCAGCCGGCTGCCACACAGCTGAAGTGAACATGAGACTTGGTTGCCCCGGCGATGGAGGAAGCCAAGGTTCCCCGCCTGCCGCAGCCCGGCTCTGAGCCTGAAAGCAACAGCTCCGAAAGCAACAGTGTTTCAATTATAAAAGCCAAACAAACCCCAGATACCTGCTTTCAGCAGCCAAGGCCTCAAGCTGGAGCCAGGCCTCAGAGCTGGAGCCAGCTCTCAGCTCCAGTGATAGCCATAGAAGGTAAATAAATCCCAGAATAAAAAAAAGAAAAAAAGGAGAGGTTGGGAGCTTCAGTCACCCACCAGCCTGAAAACGGCCCTCAGCCCCTCACCAAGATTGACCAGGCACCCCAGTGGGGACACCCACCCTGAAAGGGGTGCGACCAGATGCAAACAGTCATCATCCCCTCACCCAGGCTGGCCAGGCACGCAACCTGTGCTAAGGCCCCCTCAGGGGATGTCTGTCAGCTTAGGTCCACTCCCCCTGGGGAGTGGGCTTTGGTCATCCCCCGAGGGGTCCCAGACTGCAAAAGGGAACAGGCCAGGCTGAGGGACCTCCCCCACCAAGTGCACAAATTTTTGTGCAACAGGCCTCTAGTCTATATACTAAAAGCCTAAGTGACTATTATGGCAGAACAACCAGAACGATAGGTGGCTATGACATTCACTGACCACCAGGGGGCAAATGTTCAACGCAGGAACTGCCCCCTGGTGGTCAGTGTACTTCCACAGTGAGAGCGCCACTCAGCCAGAAGCCAGGCTCATGGCTGGCAAGCACAGTGGTGGTGGCAGGAGCCTCCCACCTCCGCGGCAGCACTAAGGAGCGGGGTGCCAGATGGTAAAGAGTGAGCAGGTGTACGATCAGGAGCAAGGGGTCCCAGATTGTTAGATGGCGCAGGCCGGGCTGAGGGACACCCGCATGCACGAATTTTATGCACTGGGCCTCTAGTGTAGTAATAATATTAAATAAATAGATAACCATTTAGTAAATAAAAACTAATAAATAGTAAATTAAAATGTAAAAGAAGTGGATTATAATACCAATTTTATAATAAACAAGCTATATGAACTTGGGAGGAAGAAAAGTGATATTTATTTAAAACTTCTATGTTGCAGGCAGTGTTTTAAATGCTCTATATTTATTATTTTGTTGTTTTAAGTGAATAAAAGGTTTTACTACAACTTTGTGAAACATTCTATTTATTTTATGTGCAAAGACCAAATATTGGTAACTTGTTCAGGTCACACATAAGTATTAGAGCCATTAAGACATTTAAATGCTGTGGGAAAACACATTCCTATCTAAAATTTTAAAAGGTTACAAGATCCCTGGGGTCTTTTAAATGAAAATGTGTTTTACTTTTTTTATTTGTATATATCTTTAATTATCAGGACTGTAAAACATTTTTTTGTTTCAATATAATTGTATTTCTTGAAAAACAGCATTTTATAAATTGTAAAAATTTATGTAACATATACTTTTTATGGAAATGTAAGACAATGTAATAGTGTGTATATATATATATATATACACACACACACACATATACATGTACATATACATATACATATATAAAAAGAAACAAATAGCTTATAGCTACACAACACAGAGATAAACTTGATTATGTTTCTTTATGACAATAGTTAATAAAATTTTATACACTGCTTATTTCACCAAAAATTATAAGGAAATAATTTTCATAGGTCATTCAAATCCTATATAATAAAAGCATAGTATGCAAATTGTCCCCTCAACCAAGAGGTTGTCCAGGAGTTCGAACAGGGGGCGGGGCTTGGCTAGGGGAAGGGAGGGAGGCCCTAGCTGGTGGTGGCAGTTGGGGGAAGGAAGGGATGTTCCAGCCAGCACTGGCAGCCGCTAGGGATCCTACCAGTGAACAAATTTCGTACACTGGGCCTCTAGTTCTTATATAAATCAGTTTTATGATTGTACTAGAGGCCCGATACACAAAATTCATGCAAGGGTAGGCATTCCTTCCCCGGCTGCCAGCACTGGCTTCCCTCTGGCCCCCAGGACCCAGGCTTCCCTTCTCCACCCAAGACTCTGGCACCTGAGACCCGGGCTTCCCTCCAGCCACTGGCAGGCACCCGGGACCTAGGCTTCCCTCACAGCCCCGGCTTCATCCGGAAGGTCATCTGGAAGGACGTTTGGTCTAATTAGCATATTATGCTTTTATTATTATAGATAATATTTATCTTGTGGATATACCTTAGTTTAGTAAAACAGTCCTCTAGAGTTTAGTTTTCAATTTTTTTACCAATTTGAATAGGAAGATAATTAATATTTACAATAAATATGCTTTTTTTACAATTGTGTCAATATCTGTTTCAAAATAACTTTTATTTAGTGACAGTCATCACATATTACAGTGCCTTAGTAAAAGAGTATGAGAGAGAGAGAGCAAGCAGTTAGACAGATTCTCATAAGCATCAGGATTTATATGTGGTTATACGGTTATGTTTATCATTGCATTTTAAACTATGTCTATTTGAAATCTTGGAGAAATAGGTTCCAAAACATGAAAAAAAAAAGTTGTTTCACATTATTCTTATTTTTTGCTGCTAGGCATCTCTGTAGAAAAATAATTCTAACTGTATAGATTATAATAAATGGAGTATCTTTGGTGTGCTATTGTGTATGTATGTGGGGACGTTAAGAGCAATCATAGTTTTCAAAGAAAAATCTCTGTTTTTGAGCAACTGCTCCAAATCATTTATCTACCCAATATGCTTTGGAAATACATAATAAATTCAGTCAAGAATGTTGAAGTAAAAATTGTGCCAACAAGTTGAATAGCAAACCATTCAAATGTGTATTGTTTTTTCTTCTTTAACACTTCTATTTTGTGGTTTCAATTTTATCTAAAATTTAGTACCTTAGCCCTGGCTGTGTAGCTTAATTGTTTGGAATGTCCCTGTTGATCTCTTTCTTTGTTGTCCATCAAAGATAAGAATATTTAATACGCATCTAGAATGCAGGTTTATTTTCTTCTCCACATCTCAAATAACTTAGAGAATTTATAGTTTATATTGCTAACAGGGCCTGAAATAAATATTTTTCCTCTCTGGAGGACAGTGCGGATGAAAGGAAAGCATGTTTAAGCAACACCATCGTCTAGTGGGCGACTGCACTTTTGCTAAATTCTCTATTGTCAACTCATGTTTTATTTTCATACACAAAATCATTTCAATAGAGAAGATTATAGAAAGTAGGGATAATAGCATGGGCTTTGTTTTTAAGGCTTTAAAGAAATTATTAGAAGAGGCTGCCCTAGCTAGTTTGCTCAGTGGATAGAGTGTCAGCCTGTGGACTGAAGGGTCCTAGGTTTGATTCCGGTCAAGGGCACATGCCAGGTTTGTGGGCTCGATCCCCAGTAGGGGGCGTGCAGGAGGCAGCCGATCAATGATTCTCTCTCATTATTGATGTTTCTCTCTTTCTCTCTTTCTCTCTCTCTCTCCCTTCCTCTCTGAAATCAATAAAAATATATGAAAAGGAAAGAAGAGGAGAGGAGAGGAGACGGGAGGGGAAGGGAACGGAGGGGAGGAGAGGGAAGGAGAGG
>NW_006288970.1:155952-160551 GCF_000327345.1 Myotis davidii | reverse complement strand
GTGGTGAGAGGTCATGAAGACCTCCATTGGTGAGGACAGGCACTACCAGCATGCAAGGCTTTGTGTAGAACTTCTCTTGCTATTTCTCCTCCCCAGAGGAGAGCATGTATATTTAGCCTCATCCTTTTCTGACCAATGGATTTCAGGTACTTACTCATTTAGGTTTATGCCAAAGTAACAATGGAAATTACTAAATGGGCTGCAGCAATACAGAAACGCAGAATGTGTAACTGCCATAGTGGATTCTTTGGTCTGTATATTCTAGATTACTACCTTGTTCTCAGCTTATGTGTTTATGCTTACAAAGCGAACAGGATGGTGTACACTGATAAAGTATACAATAGGTAGTATCAAACCACATTTGTCTTTGAAAAGAATATTGAGTATGTCATACGAAACGAAATGACTCTAGTGACCAGATTTCACTAGAGATCAATGATTTGATTTTTTTTACTAGATTTATTGACTAGAAGTAACACATAGATCTATCATTTCAAATAGGCTTGTATTTTATTTTTTGTAACATTGGCATTTTTATTTCATTATAGTTGATACAGTAAATTTTGGTTCTCTGAAAAGATTCATAAGTAAATATTGTTATGAGCAGTATTTGTATTTTTGTTCCAGGTTGACTTTTATATTGTAGCTTAAAAACAATAATAACATCTGTAATACTGTCAATAATAAAAATAAATTAAAAGCATACACAATAATAACAGCTAATATTTATTGTGGGGGTTTTCTGTGCTAGGTTCAAGGCTAAGTCTGATTTATGTAATCCTCTTAGCAACTCTGTAGCAAAAGTATATTGAACAGCTGAGAATTCTAAAGCTCAGGTTAAAGTAAATTACTTATCCCAAAGCCCACAGCTCTTAAACTGTGGAATCAGGACTTGAATTCATATCGTCTGACTCCAATATCTGCACTATCACCCATTCTAAAACCGTATCACAAATAATTCCCCCAAAGTGTTTCTTTCATTTGCCATCATACAATAAGATCTCGGTGCTGTGGACACTAATAGATGAATAAAATTGTATGTGTCTCGAAAGTTGTGCCAAAGTTTAAAAGAAAAATGTAGTTTTGCCTTTACCAAAAAACCATGAAGCAGCAACAAGTCTACACCAGAGGAAAAGAAATGATAGTCATGTAGTGAGTATAATTTATAATCAGAGATAAATATGAACAATATTGTAAAACTTCCAGTGATAAGATTTGTTATTTCTGAGCTATGTGGGTTTTCCCCCTCCATAACCTGGCATACTTTACATGCTGAGGGAAACAAAGAGTCCATATGTATAGTCTCACTCTCAACACTGAACATGCCCCTTACTGGACTTACAGTTAACTAGGTGCTAAATTATTAATAAATGATCATATTAGCCTTTATTTTATCATTTCCTTATTGGCTGCCTAGTAAGCAAGGTATTGATTTTTTTTTTAAGATTCTGTTTACAGTACATGATTGTTTGCTTGGCTGTGTTCCCAAATGTCTTTACAAACCTTAATAGTGCACTTCCCTGTCAGATGTCTTTATTCACCTTTTAATAGGCTTGCTGGCCTCCTATGAAAACACTGAATCTGCTGTGGAATCATACTTATCAGAGAAACAGCTGGTTATGAAATAAATGCAAAAAAAGAACCCTACCAATACAATAACTGAACTAAGCGATGGGTGTGTATATTCCTCCAAGTTTGCAAAGAACATGCTCAACATAAGACTGCACATTGGTATAGATTGCCTTTAGAAGAACTCTGGAAGAAAAAAAAAGTGTCTGGGAGAAATAGAAAATCAAATGTTAGACAGGACAATGGGTGAGACAACAAAATGAATCATACTTACTATGATATACCAGTGCAACATTTGGGCATGCTGGATCTTCAAACCAAAATTCAATTATGTCTTTGAATAGACGATAAACAAGTTGACTTTGAATAATAGTTTCAAAATTAATTCTAAAATGCTGAAAAACTAGGCCTAAAGGATAATATTGATGGCAACTCGGAGGGTTTACTCTGATAGTATGCCAATATACCCCATCTTAATTATTAAGAAATTACATAGGAATATAAAATACATTGCTGTCAAACTTGCAGATGGCACAAATCTTGAGGGAATAACTAAAATGTGGACTGATGTAATTATGAAGCAAGCATTGTCAAACTCTGGAATGAGATATTGATAGATAGAAGATTAATTTTAATAAACACAAAAGGAAATAAGATGTATAATGTAAAGGAGATTAAATATAATAGCCCTTTCCTTCCCCCAACATTTCACTAACAAATTTCTTTTGGTAGAGGGAATATACATTGGATTTCAAATGATGGTAGAAGAAATTCCAAATTCATTCACCTAGGTACCATGTTAAAGTAAGAAAATACCTGGAATTCACACTGCATTTACTATGTTAGATCTTACTGGAATTGGGGAGAAAATAAGGAATGAATAATGTGAAAAGGAAAGCTAAGATGAAAGATTAAAGTGGTGAGATCTAAGAAAGGACAGGGATAGTAAGGAAGGAGGAAGAAGATAGAGATAAACTGGAATTAAATTTCCTGAATGAAATAAAAAAAAAAAATTGATTTTACTCTATTCAAACTGATGGATGCTCATAGAGTTGAAAAGCATTGAGCTTAGTAGGTATATGAATTAATAAAATGTATTCATGTATTCATCACTATATAAATCTGTAAATATGTTGAGGTTGAAAATACAGAATCTCAGGTTTTCTCCTGAGTTTTTCTAATGATAATGAATAAAATAGCTAATTCAACAAATGGGGCTAAAGTTCGTTCTACTAAAGAGATTTGCACTAACTTTCATTCTTATATATTGATGAAAACTATTTTGACATAATAAATATATTTCTATAAAATTTCTATATCTATATGAAATATACTTATTGAACTCATTATTTTAATATAAACTAGTTTAATATAAACTATCAATTTGAAACAGTTTTAGTTAACACTGAACGTAAATATTTCTCAATTACATAAGCATTCTTTGTATTAGATAATTTCTCTTCTTTTAGGTATTGCAACAAACTGGACATAAAAGGATCATTAAGAAAATGGAAACAATGTATATGACAAATTCTGAAAATAAATATACTCTATTGGTATTATTATATGAACTATATTCACATTCTTGCTATTTGTAGATTATGAAATTACTATCTGGGAGAAAAATAATCATATCCAGGCCTCAAATTGTAAGTGTGGAAACAGCCTCAGAAACCTTTTGTGACTTCTCCAAGTCCCAGTGCTAGTTAATGGCAAAATCGCGATTAGGTACAGTTGAAATGAGAATGTAGAGACCTGTTTTTCCCTGAGGCTGGACTGACGTTGGTTTAAATCCATGTTACCAGTTAATTAACCTGGGTATTGACCTTACCTTTCTGACCTTCATTTCATCACCTATTAAATGGAAATAATAACAACCATAATAACAATATCAATACCACCCAATTTGAAGTTTTCTCTGTTACGGGAAACTGATCGACAAACCTTATGACCTCCATTAAATTTAATTATATCATCCTCTTTTTTTTATTTAAATTTTATTTTCTTATTTAAAGTATTACAAATAGTAGTACATATATCTTCTTTTTTCCCCCATTGACTTTCCCCCGGCATCCCTTACCCCTCCCGGCACATGCCCTGACCTCAGTCCCCCACAGTGTATTGTGTCCATTGGTTATGCTTATATGCATTCATATAAGTCCTTCAATTGATCTCTTACCCCCGCAACACTCTTTTTTTATCCCAGTTTCTGATTTTATATCATTTTTATATTAGTCAGAGATATATGGCATAAGTTAATTACACTTAAACATCTATAATAATAAAAGCATAATATGCTAATTAGACCAGACATCCTTCCAGACCAGGACTGGGCAAACTTTTTGACTCGAGGGCCACAATGGGTTCTTAAACTGGACCGGAGTGCCGGAACAAAAGCATGGATGGAGTGTTTGTGTGAACTAATATAAATTCAAAGTAAGCATCATTACATAAAAGGGTACGGTCTTTTTTTTATTTTTTTTTTTTTTAGTTCTATTCATTTGAAACGGGCTGGATCCGGCCCGCGGGGCATAGTTTGCCCACGGCTGTTCCAGACGAAGCTGGGGCTGTGAGGGAAGACCAGGTCCCTGGAGCCAGAGGGAAGCCGGTGCCAGCAGCCAGGGGAAGGAAGGCCTACTCTTGCATGAATTTCATGCATTGGGCCTCTAATATGTTAATAAAACCCAATTCAAATAATAGATAAACAAACCTGAGGTTTGGAAAGAAACCTGGAGGTACAATAAAAATAAATTTAGGAAAAAAATCCAGAATCTTACAAATGAGCCAAATCGGCTAGGGAACCCTTTGTTACTTTTAGTAACCAAACCCTCATCCTCCTTTAGCCAACATCTTAAGCTGAAACCTTTCTTTAAAATGATCCTTTTACCAAGCACCAAAGTCTGATGAAAATATAAAAGGAGAACAGACCCCAAAAGAATCAAACATGTCATTAATTCCCCAGACACATTGATTGGTTGCCTCTCACATGCACTCTGACAAAGGCTAGGGATTGAGCTTGCAACCGAGGTG